>NC_053028.1:102476541-102612356 GCF_003073215.2 Triticum urartu | reverse complement strand
CAAGTCAGGGATGACATGCTAGCAGTGGTCTCTCCCACATAATACTTGCTATCTGTCTAGTAAAGTAGTCAATTGCTTAGGGGCAATTTCGCAATTCCTACCACCACTTTTCCACACTCGCTATATTTACTTTATTGCTTCTTTATCTAAACAGCCCCTACTTTTTATTTACGTACTCTTTATTATTTTGCAAACCTATCCAACAACACCAACAAAGTACTTCTAGTTTCATACTTGTTCTAGGTAAAGCGAACGTCAAGCGTGCGTAGAGTTGTATCGATGGTCGATAGAACTTGAGGGAATATTTGTTCTACCTTTAGCTCCTCGTTGGGTTCGACACTCTTACTTATCGAAAATTGTTGCGATCCCCTATACTTGTGGGTTATCAGTTACCTTTCCAAAAACATTGAATTGTCAACTGGGCTGGATATATACTAGCTTGGATGATTCTAATTCCCCCCTCGGTGTTCTGAAGACCCTAAGAAACACCTTCCCTACCAATGTTTGTTTAGTGATAATGGAATCGCATCCTCTTATGCTAAGGGTGTTTATAATTACTATCATTTTGAACAAATTGAAGAATTTGTTGCTTTTAAGGGTGCTTATGAAATTGCTTCTTTGATTGAAAAGTATGATGCTACTCTTTACAAATCTGAAAATTTTGACATACTTAAATATTGCTATGATAATTATGCTTCTAATGCCTATGTTAAATGATGTGTACTACACAACCTTCTTCTTGTAGACGTTGTTGGGTCTCCAAGTGCAGAGGTTTCTAGGACAGTAGCAAATTTCCCTTAAGTGGATGACCTAAGGTTTATCAATCCGTAGGAGGTGTAGGATGAAGATGGTATCTCTCAACCAAATAACAAAGAGTCTCTTGTGTCCACAACACACCCAATACAATGGTAAATTGTATAGGTGCACTAGTTCGGCGAAGAGATGGTGATAAAAAGTGGTATATGGATAGTAGATAATAGTTTTGTAATCTGAAAAATATAAAAATAGCAAGGTAACTAATGATAAAAGTGAGCGTAAACGGCATTGCAATGTGTTGAAACAAGGCCTAGGGTTCATACTTTCGCTAGTGTAAGTTCCCTCAACAATACTAACACAATTGGATCACATAACTATCCCTCAACATGCAACAAAGAGTCACTCCAAAGTCACTAATAGAGGAGAACGGACGAAGAGATTATGGTAGGGTACGAAACCACCTCAAAGTTATTCTTTCCAATCAATCCGTTGGGCTATTCCTATAAGTGTCACAAACAGCCCTAGAGTTCGTACTAGAATAACACCTTAAGACACAAATCAGCCAAAACCCTAATGTCACCTAGATACTCCAATGTCACCTCAAGTATCCGCGGGTATGATTATATGATATGCATCACACAATCTCAGATTCATCTATTCAACCAACACATAGAACCTCAAAGAGTGCCCCAAAGTTTCTACCGTAGAATCACGACGAAAATGTGTGCCAACCCCTATGCATAGGTTCATGGGCGGAACCCACAAGTTGATCACCAAAACATACATCAAGTGTTCTCAAATATTTAAAGACTCAATCCGATAAGATAACTTCAAAGAGAAAACTCAATCCATTACAAGAGAGTAGAGGGGGCAGAAAACATCATAAGATCCAAATATAATAGCGAAGCTCGCGATACATCAAGATCGTATCATCTCAAGAACATGAGAGAGAGAGAGAGATCAAACACATAGCTACTGGTACATACCCTCAGCCCCGAGGGAGAACTACTCCCTTCTCGTCATGGAGAGCACCGGGATGATGAAGATGGCCACCGGACAGGGATTTCCCCCTCTGGCAGGGTGCCGGAATGGGTCTAGATTGGCTTTCGATGGCTACAGAGGCTTCTGGTGGTGGAACTCTCGATCTATTGTCCATTCTGGAAGTTTTAGGGTACGTGAGTATATATGGGTGCAGGAAGTACGTCGGTGGAGCTTCGGGGGGGCCATGAGGCAGGAGGGCGCGCCCTAGGGGGGCGCCCCCACCCTCGTGAGCACCTCCCTTGGCTCCTGACGTGGGGTCCAAGTCCATTTGGTAGATTTCCTTCCAAAAATAACTTCTCCAGTTGATTTCGTTCCGTTTCGACTCCATTTGATATTCCTTTTCTTTGAAACACTGAAATAGGCAAAAAACAACAATTCTGGGACTGGGCCTCCGGTTAATAGGTTAGTCCCAAAAATAATATAAAAGTGGATAATAAAGCCCAATATTGCCCAAAATAGTAGATAACATAGCATGGAGCAACCAAAAATTATAGATACGCTGGAGACGTATCATTGAACCATATATTGAGTACTATTCTGCTGTCCAAGAAGAGACTAATATTTTGCAGGAGTCTATGGAAGAAGAAATTGATGAAACTGTGAGCTCATTGGATGAAAAAGATGATGAGGAGAGCGAAGAACAAATGGAGGAAGAGCGGATTAGCTACCCGTGCCCACCTTCTAATGAGAGTAACTCTTCAACTCATACATTGTTTAATTTCCCTTCGTGCTTGCCGAAGGATGATTGCTATGATGATTGTTATGATCCCGTTGATTCTTTTGAAATATCCCCTTTTTTATGATGCTTGCTATGCTTGTGGCCAAGATGCCAATATGAATTATGCTTATGGACAAGAACTTTCTATAGTTCCTTACGTTAAACATGAAATTGTTGCTATTGCACCCACACATGATAGTCCTATTATCTTTTTGAATTCTCCAAACTACACTATATCGGAGAAGTTTGCTCTTATTAAGGAATATATTGATGGGTTGCCTTTTACCGTTGCACACGATGATTTTGATGAATATAATATGCATGTGCTTGCTGCTCCTACTTGCAATTATTCTGAGAGAGGAACTATATCTCCACCTCTCTATGTTTCCAATATGATAAAATTGCAAGAAACTGTTTAAACTATGCATTAGCCTTTACTCTGTGTGCATGAATTGTTCTTTTATGACATGCCAATGCATAGGAAGAGAGTTAGACTTCTTCATTACATGATATATGTTACCTTGTGCTCACCACTAAATTACAAATCATTGTTAATTAAAATTGGCTTTGATATACCTTGGGATCCAGGTGGATCCATTACTTGAGCACTATATGCCTAGCTTAATGGCTTTCAAGAAAGTGCTGCCAGGGAGACAACCCGGAAGGTTTAGAGAGTCATTTATTTCTGTTGAGTGCTTTTATATAGTTTAAAAACAACAAAAACAAAGAGGGGAACCCAAAACTTTTTCAAAAAGGAAAGCGAAAGTGAGAAAGACAAGCATTGTTGAAGTGGGAGCTAGCCTTGAACTTTGTTAATGTCACGGAAACTTTGTGAATCTTGATTACAGAAAATTTTCAATAAAAATAATTATCCCCTTGTACAATTCCTTGTATTATAAAAATAATGTGCCAAGGTTTGCCTTTAGGATGTTTACATTTGCTTGATGGTTTGTACGGTGCATGACAGAAACTTTGGCTGTAGTGCGGGATTTTACATTTTTTTCTGGAAAGTCAAATGGTTCTGATTCTTTTTGCACTGTATTCCTATACAAATTTTTTATTTTTCCTCATTTTGGTAGTATTATTCAAGTATCATAAGTACGGTGAATGTTCAGATTATTACAGACTGTTCTGTTTTAGACAGATTCTGTTTTTTGATGCATAGTTTGCTTGTTTTGATGAAACTAGCGATTCATATCAGTGGATTAAGCCATGAAAAAGTTATATTACAGTAGACACAAATCAAAAACAAAATATGAATTGGTTTGGAACAGTACTTAGAGTAGTGATTTGCTTCATTATACTAACGAATCTTACCGAGTTTTTTGTTGATGTTTTGTGTGGATGAAGTGTTTGATGATCGAGAAGGTCTTGATGTGAGAAGAAGGAAGAGAGGCAAGAGCTCAAGCTTGGGGATGCCCGAGGCGCCCCATGTAAATATTCAAGGAGACTCAAGCGTCTAAGCTTGGGGATGCCCCGGAAGGCATCCCCTCTTTCTTCAACAAGCATCGTTATGTTTTCGGATTCATTTCGTTCATGCGATATGTGCAATCTTGGAGCATCTTTTGCATTTAGTTTTCATTTTTATTTTATGCACCATGCTGGTATGAGATAATCCTTGGTTGATTTATAGAATGCTCTTTGCACTTCACTTATATCTTTTGAGTATGGCTTTATAGAATGCTTCATGTGCTTCACTTATATCTTTTGAAGTTTGGATTGCCTGTTTCTCTTTACTTAAACAACCGCCATTTGTAGAATGCTCTTTTGCTTCACTCAGATTTGTTAGAGCATGGGCATGTCTTTTGTAGAAACAATTAAACTCTCTTGCTTCACTTATATCTATTTAGAGAGATGACAGGAACTGGTCATTCACATGGTTAGTCATAAAATCCAACATAAAACTTGTAGATCACTGAATATGATATGTTTGATTCATTGCAATAGTTTTGCGATATAAAGATGGTGATATTAGATTCATGCTAGTGGGTGGTTGTGAATTGTAGAAATACTTGTGTTGAGGTTTGTGATTCCCGTAGCATGCACGTATGGTGAACCGTTATGTAACGAAGTTGGAGCATGGGGTATTTATTGATTGTCTTCCTTATGAGTGGCGGTCGGGGACGAGTGATGGTCTTTTCCAACCAATCTATCCCCCTAGGAGCATGCGCGTAGTACTTTGTTTCGATGACTAATAGATTTTTGCAATAAGTATGTGAGTTCTTTATGACTAATGTTGAGTCCATGGATTATACGCACTCTCACCCTTCCATCATTGCTAGCCTCCCTAGTGCCGCGCAACTTTCGCCGATACCATAAACCCACATTATATCTTCCTCAAAACAGCCACCATACCTACCTATCATGGCATTTCCATAGCCATTCCGAGATATATTGCCATGCAACTTTCATCATCATCATATACATGACTTGAGCACTCATTGTCATATTGCTTTGCATGATCGTAAGATAGCTAGCATGATGTTTTCATGGCTTGTCCATTTTTTTGATGTCGTTGCTACGCTAGATCATTGCACATCCCGGTACACCGCCGGAGGCATTCATATAGAGTCATATCTTTGTTCTAGGTATCGAGTTGTAATATTGAGTTGTAAGTAAATAAAAGTGTGATGATCATCATTATTAGAACATTGTCCCATGTGAGGTTATCAAAGTAAAAGTGGCCAAACAAGCCCCCCAAAAAAGAGAGAGGCCAAAGAATCCTAAAAAAAAGAAAAAAAAAGAAAAAAATGAGGGAAAGAGAGAGAAGGGGCAATGTTACTATCCTTTTTCCACACTTGTGCTTCAAAGTAGCACCATGTTCTTCATATAGAGAGTCTCTTGAGTTATCACTTTCATATACTAGTGGGAATTTTCATTATAGAACTTGGCTTGTATATTCCGATGATGGGCTTCCTCAAACGCCCGAGGTCTTCATGAGCAAGCAAGTTGGATGCACACCCACTTAGTTTCAATTAGAGCTTTCATATACTTATAGCTCTAGTGCATCCGTTGCATGGCAATCCCTACTCACTCACATTGATATGTATTAATGGGCATATCCATAGCCCGTTGATACGCCTAGTTGATGTGAGACTATCTTCTCCTTTTTGTCTTCTCCACAACCACCATTCTATTCCACCCATAGTGCTATGTCAATGGCTCACGCTCATGTATTGCGTGAAAGTTGAAAAGGTTTCAGAACGTCAAAAGTATGAAACAATTGCTTGGCTTGTCATCGGGGTTGTGCATGATGTGAGTATTTTGTGTGGTGAAGATGGAGCATAGCCAGACTATATGATTTTGTAGGGATAACTTTCTTTGGCCTTGTTATTTTGAAAAGACATGATTGCTTTATTAGTGGGCTTGAAGTATTATTGTTTTTATGTCAAATGATAGACTATTGCTTTGAATCACTCGTATCTTAATATCCATGCCATGATTAGACATATGATCAAGATTATGCTAGGTAGCATTCCACATCAAAAATTATCTTTTTTATCATTTACCTACTCGAGGACGAACAGGAATTAAGCTTGGGTATGCTGATACGTCTCCGTCGTATCTATAATTTTTTATTGTTCCATGCCAATATTATTCAACTTTCATATACTTTTGGCAACTTTTTATACTATTTTTTGCACTAACATATTGATCCAGTGCCCAGTGCCAGTTCGTGTTTGTTGCATGTTTTTTGTTTCGTAGAATATTCATATCAAACGGAGTCCAAACGGGATAAAAACTAGCGGAGATTTTTTTGGAATATATATAATTTTTGGGAAGAAAAATCCACGCGGTGCCCGAGGTGGCCATGAGGCAGGGGGGCGCGCCTGCCCCCCCTAGGCGCGCCCCTGACACTCGTGGGCCACCCGTAAGGCGATTGGTGCCCTTCTTTCGCCACAAGAAAGATAATATCCGGATAGAGATCGTGTCAAAATTTCAGCCCAATCAGAGTTACGGATCTCCGGGAATATAAGAAACAGTGAAAGGGAAGAATATGAGAACGTAGAAACAGAGAGAGACAGAGAGACAGATCCAATATCGGAGGGGCTCTCACCCCTCCCATGCCATGGAGGCCAAGGAGTAGAGGGGAAAGCCTTGTCCCATCTAGGGAGGAGGTCAAGGAAGAAGAAGACGAAGGGGCCCCTTCTCCCCTTCTCTTCCGGTGGCGCCGGAACGCTCCCGGGGCCATCATCATCACCGCGATCTACACCAACACCTCCGCTATCTTCACCAACATATCCATCACCTTCCCCCCTCTATCTACAGCGGTCCACTCTCCCGCAACCCGCTGTACCCTCTACTTGAACATGGTTCTTTATGCTTCATATTATTATCCAATGATGTGTTGCCATCCTATGATGTCTAAGTAGATTTTCATTGTCCTATCGTTGGTTGATGAATTGCTATGATTGATTTAATTTTCTTGTGGTTATGTTGCTGTCCTTTGGTGCCCATCATATGATTTCTCGCATGGATCACAACCTAGGGTTAGTTGTATGTTGATAGGACTATGTATTGGAGGGCAAGTGTGACAGATGCTTCAACCTAGCATAGAAATTAATGCATACGGGATTGAAGGGGGACCAATATATCTTAATGCTATGGTTGGGTTTGCCTTAATGAACAGTAGTAGTTGCGGATGCTTGCTAATAGTTCCAATCATAAGTGCATAGAATTCCAAGTCAAGGATGACATGCTAGCAGTGGCCTCTCCCACATAATACTTGCTATTTGTCTAGTAAAGTAGTCAATTGCTTAGGGACAATTTCGCAATTCCTACCACCACTTTTCCACACTCGCTATATTTACTTTATTGCTTCTTTATCTAAACAGCCCCTACTTTTTATTTACGTACTCTTTATTATCTTGCAAACCTATCCAACAACACCTACAAAGTACTTCTAGTTTCATACTTGTTCTAGGTAAAGCGAACGTCAAGCGTGCGTAGAGTTGTATCGGTGGTCGATAGAACTTGAGGGAATATTTGTTCTACCTTTAGCTCCTCGTTGGGTTCGACACTCTTACTTATTGAAAACTGTTGCGATCCCCTATACTTGTGGGTTATCAATTACCTTTCCAAAAAAATTGAATTGTCAACTGGGCTGGATATATACTAGCTTGGATGATACTAATTCCCCCCTCGGTGTGATCATTTGTATATATATGTGCCTTTTGCTCTCCAATTATTAGCACAACATGTCCACTCATTTTTCCCAAAAGCGCAGGAGAACAAGCCTGGGTTCAATATCACATCCCTCACGTGTAATAAGACTGGATGCTTCAAACTATAATATATTCAGAGGAGTTGATGGTGTGATCTCTTATATATATATATTAGTTAATGTACAATATCACAAGTCATCAGATGTTTTTGATGCAAAGAGAGGTATGTTTTCTATATCAAAGAGAGTATATTTGTTCATGAAGAAACCTTTCTAACAGTTGTTTTAATATGAGTGTGTTGTTAACTCTTTTTTCGAGCAAATTTTGTTTCCACCTCAGAATCAAATGTAAAATATGTTCTGCCTAACCATGAAGTACTAATTACTCCTTTTCTGTTCTCCATATCATATTATTATTGTTGATTAAATTAGTGGCATGCCCACTTATTTCATGGCAAGATCATCATCATACTGCAAACCTAGAATATATAATTGCCAACCCATTTTACCTCGGCGTGAGTTGTCTATTGGTGCACCTTTTTTGTATCTATTTTAGGTTTTTATTTCTTTGAACTACGACACAAAGCTACATATAAATTTACTCCAAGGTATATGTTCTCCTTCTACTAAAAAACACATTTGGGTGCAAGTTGAAGAGAAAAATCGTCCGATTTTTTTATACTTTCTAATGTGGTGAGCCTCACATGCACCGGCATCCACTACAATGCATCTGATCTGTACAAAAGTTTGAACACTTGATGGTACTTCCACTTGATCTCTAGGATTAGATCAATAATTAAATGCCTTCTACGGGTGGATTCAAGGATGATATTGATACCTAAAGTTTGTGTATGTTTGTATCACAACAGGAATCACCTACTTTGCCGTCTGCCAAGGCAGACGGCAAATGCATGGAAGGCAGACGGCAAAGGTCTTTGCCGTCTGCCGCGGACGGCAAAAGGCGCCGGCAAAGAAAGGATCGGAAAAGACCTGCTTTGTCGTCTACTTCCCGACGCAGACGGCAAAGGAGCCTTTGCCATTAGCAGCAGACGGCAAAGAAAGCCGACGGCAATAAATGCACTGTTAGTCCGTTAGGTGGCTAATGGCAGTCTTTGCCGTCCGTGGCTGACGGCAAAGAGCATCAGGCCTTTGCCGTCTGCCACTATAGGCAAATTGACCAAATGGCCAGCTGCCAGGAAGCACAGGTGGTTACCACGTGTCTTCTTTGCCGTCTATGGGGACGGCAAAGAGCCCGTTGCCGTCGGTGGCAGACGGCAAAGAGCCTGCATTGCCTCTTTTTTCTGTGTTTTCTTATACCCAACCATTTTCACAACAAATAGATGATACATATATATTTTTCACATGGCAAGTTCACAACAAACATATGAGATATCCAACACACATAATTTCATCATACATGCATAGTTCCATCTACCATACATAACAAGTTCCACATACATGCATCCAACCATACATATTACAATAGTGCCATCCTACCATACATGCATAGTTCATCGATACAAAAGAAACATAGTTCATCCAAACAAGCACTCCATCTATGCAAGCTTCTGTGAAGCGAATGAATTCTGCAAAATGGGAAATAAGAAAGTTAGAAGAAGAAGATGAAGAAATGAAGAAGAAGAAGAATATATGACATTTATGACCTAATTTAGATTAAATTGATCGTTTATGAGCTAACATAGGTGAAATGGATCGTTTATGAGCTAACCTAGGTGAAATGGATCGCTTATGAGCTAACTTAGGTAAAATGCATCATTTTAGAGCTAACCTAGGTAAGATGGATCATTTTGGAGCCAAACTAGGTAAGATGGGTCATTTTAGAGCTAACTTAGGTAAAATGGATCATTTATGAGCTAAGTAACGTAAAATGGGTCATTTTAGAGCTAACTTAGGTAAAATGGATCGTTTATGAGCTAAGTACAATAAAATGGATCATTTTAGAACTAACTACGGTAAAATGGATCGTTTATGAGCTAACTAAGCTAATTATGCCATTTTTGACATAAGTAAGCTAAGTACATGTCATTATTGAGAAAACCTAGTTAACTAAGCATATTAGAGCTAACTTTGGTCATTTTGGAGGAAACAAAGCTAAGTATAGATCGTTTTAGAGCTAACTTAGGTAAAATGGATGGTTTTGGAGGAAATAAAGCTAAGTCTAGGTCTTTATGCATTTGTTAAGAAAAACACTAGAGAAACTTACCGTGATCATGGAGGTGTGGGAGCGGGCTGGCTCGTGCCGGTACCTGGAGAAGGATCGTGCGATGCTTGTCTGGAGTTACGTTGCACCAAAGATTATTTTCAATGTCTCGTTAGCATGATGACACTCAAATGTTAAAACTAGCAAGTAGTGTCCATTCAAATTAAACTCACCGTCATCCCAGGAGTAATCACTGGCATCGGCGGAGCGGTCTGATCGGACTTCTCGCACACAGACTGCACATTTGGTTTTGATGACTCAGTCATACTAGTTAGTAATGAGACAAACACTACATGAATGTTTTGCCTAATCACCAGAAGAAACTTACCAGAAGGAGCTCGTACATTGCCCTTGCCTGCATGTCATTCCATGCCCTCTCCTCCTCCAACATCTTTGTCGTCCTCTCCTCCAACTCCTGCTGCCTCTCCGCCGCCTCCGACAGAAGTTTCTCTATTCTATCTCTCTCACTCTGTATAGCAGCTTGCAACACCACTCATCGTTAGCATTTGTAATCATTGATGGAAGCGCACACAATGTAATGGAGAAAGATAGTTGAGTACGTATAACTAACCTTGAAGGCGAGTTGGACTGGCCGTTCACAAGGCCTTATCTCAGGAGCGGATTTCGACCGACGCGCCTTGATCTCCAGGAGAGTCCTAGGAAAACGGATAAGTCCATCTCCAATGGCTATTAAGCCATGGGACCTCCCGCCACCAGCTATCATCACCAGCTCTGGATCAATGGGACCCTGCTTCGGGTTAAAGTCCTCCCCTTTCCTCTCCTTCCCTTGATCTCTACATTTCACGAGCTTGTCGTGGGAAGAGATGTTGGTGAAGTTGTTTGCATCATCGAGGCCAGACGGAGAGAATGCCTTGACTTTCTTGTAAGAGGGAGTATGGGCCATGGCATAGAGGTTGTACACCTCTGGCACCTTATCCGCCTTATTGTAGCGTGCCTGAAAGAGAGAAACAACCTAAATTAGTAATTAAAGGGCTCAAGGTAGTTAGATGAATGAATTGCATGAATCATGAAGCAAACCACATACCCAGTTCCGTCCGAACTGATATAATTTGGAGTTGCCTTGATGGTGTGGCACACCTTCCATTTGGGCATGTTTGTCCTTGGCCGCGTTGTGGACGGCTAGCCATTCTTTTGAGCACGACTCATTGACCAACACCTCCCAACAATCCATCTGATACGCACACCATCTCGGAGGCGCCTAAGTTAGCAAATAGAAACTTGAGCGCTACGGCTATGAATTACTAAATGAAGGAATTAAGTACAAGGACTTAAAAATTACCTTCATGTATTGCTCCTTAGTCAAGAACTTCTCGCAGCACGCCGGCTTGGGCTTCTTGATACCACGCAAGGCGTAGTAGTCTCAAACAGCCTGCACCCGAGCCTCATGCCGTAAGTTCTGTAGTACGCACTTGCAGATGTTCTTGATAACATTTGCCGCCTCCTCCTCGTATCCCTCCTCACACCTTTAGAATTTCTGCAATCAAATGAGACAATATTGATTATTACTATTAATAACTAGCTAGTTGAAATTTTTTAATTGTGTAAAGGAGAAATTATCCAGAATTTTCTGATCACCACGTCTGCCCTCGTGTCGCACAAGACACCATCAATAATCTCACCCGGTGGGGCCGGAGCAGCCAAGTAGTGCTCCTAGTTCAATCCAAGCTCTGGAAGCCGACCCTCAGCAGGCAACATGACAAACCCTGGGAAGTTTTGCCGGCAAAGCACTCCAAGGACGGAGTTGGGCCAGCGGACCTTCTCATGGTGGTCCCAACCCCTGCAGCATGACAAGGCCAACACATTAGATATTTGAAGAAACGTGAATGCAGAAGGTACAAAATTATTAAATGCACTTACCTCTCCCCATCAAGGAAAATCAACCACCTCTGCTCGCGGGTCGCTGGCACGGACGGGAGCCGTGTACAACCACGCTAGTAGACGGTGCCCCACTCCTCCTCAATATCAGTCGGCTCACCGCCATCATCAGCATGGCCACTCGGCCCCTCAGGCTGATCCGCGCGAGGTACCCCATCCAGACGTGTGCTCGTCCGGGGTCTCGTGGGCCCAACTATCATCGGTCGAAGGCCCCTGGACCCAAGGCTCGTGGACCGGAGTCTGTGTAGCCTCCTCCTCGGACGAGTCCGCCCTAGCAGTCACGTGCTCGGGTGAAACAGCTAGGGGTGGCGGCGAGGAAGGCACCCTAGCAGTCACGTGCTTGGGTGAAACAGCTGGGGGTGGCGGCGAGGAAGGCACCCTAGCAGTCACCTTACCTCCTCTCCCGCGACCACGTGCTCCAGCTCCTCTCTTCTTCCCTCCCTTTCCTCGTCCCCTGCTGGGCACCGCGGTTTATGAAGAAGGGACCGGCGGTGTCGCCATACTGTCCAGCAATGCTCGGTGAATTTGTGCGGGTGGAATGGAAGACCTCCCACCACACGCCAACGAAGAAGGGGCCTCGGAGCGCTCCGGACCAGCGCCCACCATCTTTCAACACCTGCCATGACAAAGAGTAAACGAAATTAATACAACATAAAAAAATACCGACATGAATAATAATATATGATGTTTTTCATAACAAAATCAATATATATATATATGATGTTTAAATCTACCCGATCAACACAATTATATATGATGTTTCTAATAACAAAATCGAAAAAATATGATGTCAGGGTGTCGGGGGTCGGGGTCGGGATGCCGTGTCGCGGTCGGGGTGCTGTTTTGGGGTCAGGGTGTTAGGGGTCAGGGTGTCGGGGTGTCGGGGTCGGGGTGTGGTGTCAGGGTGTCTGTTGTCAGGGGTCGGGGTCGTGGTGTCAGGCCGGGGTGTCAGGGTGGCGTGTCGGGGTCGGGGTGTCGGGGTCGGGGTGCTGTTTCGGGGTCGGGGTGTCAGGGGTCGGGGTGTCGGGATGTCGGGGTCGGGGTGTGGTGTCAGGGTGTCGGGGTCGGGGTGTCGGTCGGGGTGTCGGGGTGGCGTGTCGGGGTCGGGGTGTCGGGGTCGGGGTGTGGGTCACGGTCGGGGCACGTGACAACATTTTCTTCTTCTCTTCTTCTTCTTCTCCTCCTCCTAATCCTCCTCCTCTTCTCCTCGTCCTCATCATCCTCCTCCTCCTCCTCTTCCTCCCTCCTCCTCCTCCTCCTCCTCCTCCTCTTCTTCTTATTCTTCTTCTTCTTCTTCTTCTTCTTCTTTTTATTCTTCTTCTTGTTCATCATCATCATCATCATCATCTTCTTCTTCTTCTTCTTCTTCTTCTTCTTCTTCTTCTTCTTCTTTTCATTCTTCTTCTCCCTCCTCCTCTTCCTCCCTCCTCCTCCTCCTACTTCTACTCTTCTTCTTCTTCTGAACTAAAACTAAAACTAAAACTAATCTAAAATAAACTAAACTAAAAATAAAAACTAAAACTAAAGTAAATCTATAACTAAAACTAGTCATTCTAGCACTAAAACTAAACTGAATCTAACACTAACAATTAAACAGCAAAAAAAAGAAAAAAATAAAGAATAAATAACTCACCAGAGCGGCGGCGACGGGGGCGATGGTGGCGCCGGGGCGGTGAGCGGCGGCGCCGAGCCGGCAGGGAGGCGGGGCCGATGGGGCCGCGGTGGCGCCGCGAGCGACGATGGCGCCGGGTGGTGGGGGCGGCGGGGCGCCGGGGTTATCCTCGATGGCAACAATACAATACGTGCCTTGCTGCACCTACTGTCACTGGGAAAGGACACCGCAAGATTGAACCCAAAGCTAAGCACTCCTCTCATTCCAAGAAAGATCGATCTAGTAGGCCAAACCAAACTGATAATTCGAAGATACTTGCAAAGAAAACCAATCATACATAAAAGAATTCAGAGAAGATTCAAATATTGTTCATAGATAATATTGATCATAAACCCACAATTCATCGGTCTCAACAAACACACCACAAGAGAGCGGGAGAACATTGTATTGAGATCCAAAAAGAAAGAAGAAGTCATCTAGCTAATAATTATGGACCTGAAGGTCTGAGGTAAACTACTCACACTTCATCGGAGAGGCTATGGTGTTGATGTAGAAGCCCTCCGTGATGGATGACCCCTCCAGCGGAGCTCCGGAACAGGCCCCAAGATGGGATCTCGTGGATACAGAATGTTGCGGCGGTGGAATTAGGTTTTTGGCTCCGTATCTGATCATTTGGGGGTACGTAGGTATATATAGGAGGAAGGAGTACGTCGGTGGAGCAACAGGGGGCCCACAAGGGTGGAGGCCGCGCCTAGCGGGGTAGACACGCCCCCTGCCTCATGGCCTCCTCCTTTATTTCTTGACGTAGGGTCCAAGTCTCCTGGATCATGTTCGTTGAGAAAATCACGTTCCCGAAGGTTTCATTCTGTTTGGACTCCGTTTGATATTCCTTTTCTTCAAAACCCTAAAATAGGGAAAAACAAAAATTCTGGGCCAGGCCTCCAGTTAATAGGTTAGTCCCAAAAATAATATAAAAGTGGATAATAAAGCCTAATAATGTCCGAAACAGTAGATAATATAGCATGGAGCAATAAAAATTATAGATACGTTGGAGATGTATCAAGCATCCCCAAGCTTAATTCCTGCTCATCCTCGAGTAGGTAAATGATAAAAAAGATAATTTTTGATGCGAAGTGCTACTTGGCATAATACTTAATGTAATTCTTCTTAATTGTGGTATGAATATTCAGATCCGTAAGATTCAAGATAAAAGTTTAATATTGACAAAATAATACTGCAAGCATACTAACAAAGCAATCATGTCTTCTGAAAATAACATGGCCAAAGAAAGTTATCCCTACAAAATCATAGTCTGGCTATGCTCTATCTTCACCACACAAAGTATTTAAATCATGCACAACCCCGATGACAAGCCAAGCAATTGTTTCATACTTTTGACATTCTCAAACTTTTTCAATCTTCACGCAATACATGAGCATGAGACATGGATATAACACTATATGTGGAATAGAATGGTGGTTGTGGAGAAAAAAAAAGGGAGAAGATAGTCTCACATCAACTAGGCGTACCAATGGGCTATGGAGATGCCCATCAATAGATATCAATGTGAGTGAGTAGGGATTGCCATGCAACGGATGCACTAGAGCTATAAGTATATGAAAGCTCAACAAAAGAAACTAAGTGGGTGTGCATCCAACTTGCTTGCTCATGAAGAGCTAGGGCATTTTGAGGAAGCCCATCATTGGAATATACAAGCCAAGTTCTATAATGAAAAATTCCCACTAGTATATGAAAGTGACGAAATGAGAGACTCTCTATCATGAATATCATGGTGCTACTTTGAAGCACAAGTGTGGTAAAGGATAGTAACATTGTCCCTTCTCTCTTTTTTCTCTCTTTTTTTATTTGGGCCTTTTCCCTTTTTTATGGCCTCTTTTCTTCCCTTTTTTTCATCCGGAGTCTCATCCTGACTTGTGGGGGAATCATAGTCTCCATCATCCTTTCCTCACCGGGACAATGCTCTAATAATGATGATCATCACACTTTTATTTTCCTACAACTCAACAATTACAACTCGATACTTAGAACAAAATATGACTCTATATGAATGCCTCCGGTGGTGTACCGGGATATGCAATAAATCAAGAGTGACATGTATGAAAGAATTATGAAAGGTGGCTTTGCCACAAATACGATGTCAACTACATGATCATGCTAAGCAATATGACAATGATGGAGTGTGTCATAATAAACGGAACGGTGGAAAGTTGCATGACAATATATCTCGGAATGGCTATGGAAATGCCATAATAGGTAGGTATGGTGGTTGTTTTGAGAAAGGTGTATGATACCGGCGAAAGGTGCGCGGTATTAGAGAGGCTAGCAATGGTAGAAGCAAGAAAAGTGCGTATAATCCATGGACTCAACATTAGTCATAAAGAACTCACATACTTATTGCAAGAATCTACAAGTTATCAAAGCAAAGTATTACACGCATGCTACTAGGGGGATAGATTGGTAGGAAAAGACCATCGCTCGTCCCCGACCGCCACTCATAAGGAAGACAATCAAAAAATAAATCATGCTCCAACTTCATCAGATAACGGTTCACCATACGTGCATGCTACGGGAATCACAAACTTTAACACAAGTATTTCTCAAATTCACAACTACTCAACTTGCACAACTTTTATATCACCATCTACATATCTCAAAACAATTATCAAGCATCAAACTTCTCATAGCATTCAACACACTCATAAGAAAGTTTTTACTATTCTTGAATACCAAGCGTATTAGGATTATTTAAGAAAATTACCATGCTATTTCAAAATAATCTACATGAATCATGAGAGATCAATAGTTTCTATAAAACAATTCCACCACCGTGCTCTAAAAAAATATAAGTGAAGTACTAGAGCAAAACTATATAACTCAAATGATATAAGCGAAGCACATAGAGTATTCTAACAAATTCCAAATCATGTATGGCTCTCTGAAAAGGTGTGTACAGCAAGGATGATTGTGGTAAACTAAAAAGCAAAGACTCGAATCATACAAGACGCTCCCAGCAAAACAAATATCATGTGGTGAATAAAAATATAGCTCCAAGTAAAGTTACCGATAGAAGTAGACAAAAGAGGGGATGCCTTCCGGGGCATCCCCAAGCTTTGGCTTTTAGGTGTCCTTAGATTATCTTGGGGGTGCCATGGGCATCCCAAAGCTTAGGCTCTTGCAAGTCCTTGTTCCATAATCCATCAAATCTTTACCAAAAACTTGAAAACTTCACAACACAAAACTTAAAGAAGAAAATCTCGTGAGCTCCGTTAGCGAAAGAAAACAAAAGACCACTTCAAGGTACTGTAATGAAATCATTATTTATTTATATTGGTGTTAAACCTACTGTATTCCAACTTCTCTATGGTTTATAAACTATTTTACTAGCCATAGATTCATCAAAATAAGCAAACAACACACGAAAACAGAATATGTCCAAAACAGAACAGTCTGTAGTAATCTGTAGCTAGCGCAAGATCTTGAACCCTAAAAATTCTAAAATAAACAGCTGGACGTGAGTAATTTATATATTTATCATCTGCAAAAAGAACTAACTAAATAGCACTTTCCAAATAAAAATGGGAGCAGTTCTCGTGAGTGCTAAAGTTTCTGTTTTTTACAGCAAGATTAACAAGACTTTCCCAAAGTCTTCCCAACGGTTCTACTTGGCACAAACACTATTTAAACACAAAAAACACAACCAAAACAGAGGATAGATAAATTATTTATTACTAAACAGGAGAAAAAATCAAGGAATAAAATAAATTGGGTTGCCTCCCAACAAGCGCTATCGTTTAAGGCCCCTAGCTAGGCATAAAAAGCAAGGATAGATCTAGGAATTGCCATCTTTGGTAGGCAATTCTTCAATGAGGCATCTACCGTCTTTAAGAATTTCTTTATTTTTATTGATTATCAAACTTTTAGGAACAAGATCAAAAAAATCATTAGAAACAAATGGTTCCTTAATAATAGGAAAGAGATTTGGATGAACACTTATAGATATGAGATCTGCAGTTTCTTTGCTAGAGGATTCATATTTATTTTTAGGAACTTACATAAGCTTGGCAATTTTAGTCGGAGGACTTGGAGTATTCTTTACGGAAGAAAAAGTGGTTCCCAAGTTGGTAATGATACCCTCAAGTTTATCGATTCTAGTGGAATCATGATTTATTCTTTCGTTAACTATAGGTTCCTTCTCTTTAATATTTTTCAAAGTTACTCCTACATTAGATCCATATTGGGTAATTTGGTTGTGGATCTTTTTATCAAAATTTTCAATTAACTCAACGGTAGCAACTTTATTTTCAGTAATTTCAAGTTTTTGCATTACATTCTCCAAAGTTAACATAGTGCCATTAACCAAAAGAGGTGGTGAGCCAAACAAATCTATCATAGCATTATAAGAATCAAAAGTATGGCTACCCAAGAAGTTCCCTCCGGTAATGGTATCAAGGATATATCTGTGCCAAGGAGTAATGCCTACATAAAAATTGCGAAGAAGAACAGAAATAGATTGCTTCCTGGTGGATCTATTTTGAACATTGCGAATTCTATACCAAGCGTCTTTTAGATTTTCTCCCTCCCTTGGTTTAAAATTTAGAACTTCATTCTTAGGAGACAATGGAGAGGATAGAGGACTAGCCATAACGACAAGCAAGCAATCCAACACACAAGCAAACAAAAAGCAAGCGGGCAAAAAGAGGAAAATAGAGAAAGAGAGGGAGGATAGAGAGAGAGGGTGAATAAAACGGCAAGGGTGAAGTGGGGGAGAGGAAAACGAGAGGCAAATGGCAAATAATGTAATGCAAGAGATAATGGTTCTGATGGGTACTTGGTATGTTGACTTTTGCGTAGACTCCCCGGCAACGGCGCCAGAAATGGCTCGTTGTCGGGAGTCAGATCTTGACTTTCATGAACCTCCCCGGCAACGGCGCCAGAAATTCTTCTTGCTACCTCTTGAGCATTGCGTTGGATTTCCTTGAAGAGGAAAGGATGATGCAGGAAAGTAGTGTAAGTATTTCCCTCAGTTTTTGAGAACCAAGGTATCAATCCAGTAGGAGGTTGCGCGCGAGTCCCTTGTACCTACACAAAACAAATAACTCCTCGCAACCAACGCGATAAGGGGCTGTCAATCCCTTCACGGTCACTTACGAGAGTGAGATCTGATAGATATGATAAGATAATATTTTTGGTATTTTTGTGATAAAGATGCAAAGTAAAATAAAAGCAAAGTAAAAAGAAAAGGAAATAACTAAGTATTGGAAGATTAATATGATGAAGATAGACCCGGAGGCCATAGGTTTCACTAGTGGCTTCTCTCAAGAGCATAAGTATTTTACGGTGGGTGAAAGAATTACTGTTGAGCAATTGACAGAATTGAGCATAGTTATGAGAATATCTAGGTATGATCATGTATATAGGCATCACGTCCGAGACAAGTAGACCGACTCCTGCCTGCATCTACTACTATTACTCCACTCATCGAGCGCTATCCAGCATACATCTAGAGTATTAAGTTCCTGAAAACAGAGTAATGCCTTCAGCAAGATGACATGATGTAGAGGGATAAATTCATGCAATATGATAAAAAAAACCATCTTGTTAGCCTCGATGGCAACAATATAATACGTGCCTTGTTGCCCCTACTGTGACTGGGAAAGGACACCGTAATATTGAACCAAAAGCTAAGCACTTCTCTCATTGCAAGAAAGATCAATCTAGTAGGCCAAACGAAACTGATAATTCGAAGAGACTTGCAAAGATAACCAATCATACATAAAAGAATTTAGAGAAGATTCAAATATTGTTCATAGATAATCTTGATCATAAACCCACAATTCATCGGTCTCAACAAACACACCGCAAAAAAGAAGATTACATTGAATAGATCTCCACAAGAGAGGGTGATAACATTTATTGAGATCCAAAAAGAGAGAAGAAGCCATCTAGCTAATAACTATGGACCCGAAGGTCTAAGGTAAACTACTCACACTTCGTCGGAGAGGCTATGGTGTTGATGTAGAAGCCCTTCGTGATGGATGCCCCCTCCAGCAGAGCTCCGGAACAGGCCCCAAGATGGGATCTCGTGGATACAGAAGGTTGCTGCGGTGGAAATAGGTTTTTTGCTCCGTATCTGATCGTTTGGGGGTACGTAGGTTTATATAGGAGGAAGGAGTACGTCGGTGGAGCAACAGGGGCCCCACGAGGGTGGAGGGCACGCCTAGGGGTAGGCGCGCCCCCTACATCGTGGCCTCCTCCTTTATTTCTTGACGTAGGGTCCAAGTCTCCTGGAGCATGTTCGTTGAGAAAATCACATTCCCGAAGGTTTCATTCCGTTTGGACTCCGTTTGATATTCCTTTTCTTTGAAACCCTAAAATAGGCAAAAACAGCAATTCTCGGCTGGGCCTCCGGTTAATAGGTTAGTCCCAAAAATAATACAAAAGTGGATAATAAAGCCCAATAATGTCCAAAACAATAGATAATATAGCTTGGAGCAATAAAAAATTATAGATACATTGGAGACGTATCAGCAAGTTCCGTTCCAATGGCAAGGAACAAGCCAAGCTTGACGAGTGGTTCCGATCCCACGCCATAGATCAGCTCGAGAAGCTAAGTTATAATGATGTGCATATGCGCTTCCTGGCAACGTCCGCGCTCCGCTTCACGCCCACGCTGCGCCTTGCCAAGTTCATGAACTGCCATCCCCCTTTATGATGCGCCCACTCTTTTTCTACCACGATTGAAGCACCTCAAGCTCATCGCCATCCCCATCCCAAAGGATGACATGGAGTGCCAGCTCCGCGGCTGTACTGCACTCGAGTTCCTTTGTCTTCCGGTGATGAATTGGTCGAGTACCTTGCACATCACCTCTAGGACTCTCCGAACTATTTATGTGTGTTGCTGGTGCTACAACGAGAGATCACAAAAGGTGGACCACAATATGGTCATCCAGGACACACCTTCACTTGAGAGATTACTTGTAGTTGATCAACAAGGTCCAACAAGAATCAATGTCATTTCTGCGCCGAAATTGAAAGTGGTGGGCTACTCGTCTGTCAAATACTACAACTTTTAGGTACAAGAGTCGCATTATATACCTCTCCTTCTTGATATCAGCATTATTTCTAGTTTTGAAGATGTATGCTCGTCTGTCATCCAACGAAGCTTCACCCAGACTCTGGGCATAGTGAAGGTCTTGGCACTAGAATCTGTCGTCCCCAACCTGGACCAAGTTTTCAGTTGCCTGAGATGCTTTCCGTGCCTGAAGAAGTTGTATATCGAGGTGATGTTCCTTTCCTATTAAATGTTAACCATAAGGGCGTTCAATTTTTTGAACCTTTTCCCAAGTTTACAATGACAATGTACTACGATTTCTAAAGGAAGTTAGGAGGATTTTAGGACATACACCCTCACCCCATGTTGGTTGTTTCATTCATATGGTTACAATCGTCCATAAGCATTTCTCCTTTGGATTCAACTATACTAGTTTTCTTAGGGAATTTTTCGTCCAATCCAACCTCTTGTGAAGAAGGATACATGTTTCTAGATTGTAATCAAATGCCCATGTTAATCATGCCAAATCAAAGATGGCACGTTGGTGCCTTTTACAAATCCTGCAAACCAAATGGGTGTGTAGCAGTGTTCAAAACTGCATGTAAGCACTAACACGTTCTCTTATTTTGCAGTGCATATTAGGCCCGGTGGAGGATGTTTATAACGACAATCACATCGAATGCCTTGATCTGCATCTCTCAAATATTACTTTGAAACCTACCGAGGGACCCCACCGGAGATTACACTCGCCAGGTTTTTTCTTGCCAGAGCAAAGGTGCTGAGGGTACTAAGGTTGAACACACATTTAATTAGGAAAGATCAATGGTATGATTATTAGAACCGACAGGTACTGCGGAATGGAAGTGCCTCCAAAAATGCCAAACTTCGTATTGGAAGAGCATATGGCAAATCAATTGGAAGTTATTGTGTCAAAGCCATACATGACTTGTGAGCAGCTGATCCCTTTTCAGAAATGACGCAGCTTGCAATGTTTGAATTTGGGTGATGTAATCTTTGAAATTGAACCTTGCAATACTGATGGTATTTGTTATGTTGAACCGTTTCTGTTCTCTTGTATCAACGCAAACACTTCATTCGGGTGAACCGCATGTCGTACATCGCACACAGCTTGATCTGCCTAAACGTTTCTTTTGTGTTGCCTAGTCACAAACAGTTCATCCGAGTGAACTGTATGCTGTACATTAAACACACCTTGTCTGGTTGACTGTTTCTTTTGTGTTTCCTAATCACAAACAGTTCATCCGAGTGAACCATATGTTGTACATCGCACACACCTTCATCTGGCTGCCGTTTCTTTTGTTCTTCCTCATCGAAAATGGTTAATTGAGCTGAACCATATGCCCTAAATCGCACATGCAACTAAAATATGAACCGTGTTTGATGCATCCGTCATCGCAAACATTTTGCACCTTTTGACGGTTTTTACACCACCATTTGCGATTATTGCATCGCATACAGTTTCGTCGAAGGGTCTCTGATCGTAGTGTCGCGTTAGCAGCATCCTGAAGTAGTGTATAGTCCATATTGAGATGCCCAAAACATCTTCTAATTAAGATTGGAGGGAGTAGCATGCTACATCCATACACTTGCTAAGGGTTTTACAGATTAACAGCTCAATTTCCGGCAGGGCTTTCCAGAAGTACTTAGCTACTGTGGTATCCTATGTTTTCTTTTATGAGAAATCAGCGTTACAGCTTTAGAGATTTAATGAAACATGTGAGGGGAAAAGAAATATATTATAAGAGCATCTCTAGCAGATCCCGCATAAGGCCGGCAAACTAAACTTTTCCGGACGAATAATATGAGGGGAAAAGAAATATACTGTAAGAGCATCTGCATTCACTTTATAACTTTTCATGGGCTTGTGTTCGAAAAATGTGAGGGGAAAAGAAATATACTGTAAGAGCATCTCTAGCAGATCCCGCATAAGGCCGGCGAACTACGCTTTTCCGGCCGTTATACGGGTCGGCCCAAATAATCGGCCCGAGCAGTTACCCGAAAAAGTCCTGACCTATAAAAAGTTTACAGGAGGCACGTAACCCCCTTCCTCCCCAATCGGGTATATATGCCGACTTCCAGCCGGTTTAGGTTATCCGCCCTCCATTTCATCTAGCCCCTCTCCTCCACATTTCTTGTAATCCAGTGAGAAATCAAGCGCGCTCAGGCAGCTTTTTGCGGCCTATTTTCCGGTGCGGGGCTACCATGGCGTCTGTAGGTGCGGGGTGTGGCGGCGGAATGGGGTTCGGTGACTGCGGTGGAGGCGTTCCGTGCGACGGCTTCTTCGCCCACAAGGCCTCCACCCTTCGGTGTCATAGAAGCAAAGAGAGGCGGCATGCCCGTGCGATGCCAGGTCCTGCAGCACCGGATCAAGGTCGTGTGCGTCTAAGACCTTTCGGCACTTCGGCCGTCTCTTCGACCCGGCGATCAGTGCCAGCGCGCGGCCGAGCGGACTTGGTTTCAGGCGAGGACCGCCGCCGGAGATGCGGCTGCGCGGCTGCCGATGCTCTGGGAGGAGTACCACCTCCAAACCCAAATCTCCAGCGACCTCATCTACGACATGATCCACAGATGGAAGCCGCTGCCCGCCGAGGTCATCTCCAGCGACGACGATGACGACGAGGGTGACGACGACAATGAGGGAGACGACTCTGACTCCGATGAGTCGAACCCTGGTTAAGTAGACCCCCGCCCACCCTTGGCTCTAGCGACGACTCCAGCGACTAGTAGATCCCCTATCTATGTTTCGGTTCCCATATGCTATGTTAATTATTATGGTTTGTAAAAACTGCCCTATGCTATGCGTGGTGAAATATGGTATGTTGGGTTGATGAACTCCGGCAAGATGTTTTTAGCGCGTAATACTTTGTTTATATTTATGTTATATGCGAGATTTGCTCTTGCCGCGCGTCTGGCGTCCTGCAAAAATCATTTACGGGATACCGTAAATGATTTTTCCAAGACGGCGGCTTGCGGGATCTGCTAGAGTTGCTCTAATTGTTGACTCTTAGTTGGATTTGTGAAAAATTAGTTTTTTTAGATTGTGTTGTTTCACCTTATTAACTCAAAGCTATATGGATTTGTGTATGATGCTAAGCTTGGACAGAGTCTTTAGGTCTTAGTTTTTGTTTTATTCAGATCATGTCATTTCCTCCTTTATCCACAATTATATATTTTTTGTAATCCATCGGTTGTCAAACGAATGTGAGCCCTTACATTTGGAGGGGGCATGAGCTTAACTATAAGAAGCTCCGTTTATAAGTACGAACATACTACATGAAAGAAATCAACAACGTGTTCTACGTGCCCATATTTTAATTGCTTCTAACCAACTGCTAGCTATCTCGAGTAGGCCAAGAATGTCGTAATGCTGGACATGGAGAAGCCGTTGAAAATGGGATCCAGAGCAGGAGCCGATGGAGTAGGCGCCCATGTCACCGAACACGAGCCAGTCCCCACGCGCATCTCTAGCACCCGGTACCACGTCACCATCGTGTCGAGTGAGTCGCACATCGGTGTGGCACCCCAGCTCAGAGAAACCGGAATGCCCCGTATCCCAGCCCAGAGATCAAGGAGAAGTCTTCTGGAATACGGCACTGCTTAGCATAGCACAAACCAGCTTTCTATTATTACACGAATATGATTACAAGGTCTCCGATATTACAATGAATAACATCGACACGGCGACACTACGCCATCCTCAGTTGCTCCAGTTCAGTACATTGAATGTACTTGCAAGCTCACAATAACTAGAGCATTCAAAACAAACAACAACATGGCAATTACAGGTTAAGCAGGAATTATCATGAGATCATCAGGATAACATGGCATGAACGACATGAATATAATACTGCTAGAACAATATGAGCATGGCATGAACATATAAATCTGACGATACTAGCATGTAGCATGTTGACACTATATGCACCACTTAATCTGCTCGGGTTATCTCATAACCAAATGGTGATCCTTCGGGCGATCACAACCATGACCAACACTTGGCCTCAAATGATGATCTTTCCGGCGATCACTACCAACTTATCTCATCATCGAACCGGTTGTTATTAAGCACATTATTATTATTACTGTTGACTCATAGTGTGACCGACACGAACTGGGCCCTTATCTGTGGGCAGGGCTATCGATAGATTTAATATACACTCTGCAGAGGTTAGTACAATGTACCCACACTACAGAACCCATGGCCTCGCACTCCCATTCGGGTGGACCAACGGCGTTCCAACAAAACCGATCTACTGCCATAAAACTCTCCCGACCACTCCGACTCACCCCCCTCTGGGCTAGTCCTGGGTGGCCCCGTGTCTACCAAAGACACACGACCACCGTCGTGGCCAACACATAAACTATCCCACATGGGGACACGTATCCATAAAAACAACAACGGGCACACAAGGCCTATGTCCGCATACCTGATAAGGGTAGCGCACGCCCATAAACCTCCCTCGTTGGAGGCACCGACGAGAGGCACGACGATAGACCAAGTTAGGACCTTCCCATAAAGGTAAGCGTGGTTGCACTGGTCAGTTCGATATGGTGGCACCAGGACTCAGCCAACAGTTGTTCAAGTTCAATTTAATCCAGTTAAACTTGAATGCAATTTGCTGAGCCATGATAAGATAACATGATGCAATTACAATGCATGAGCATGATATCAACATACACACGGATGCAACATAACTATCCACCATATCAACAATGAATCATCTCCAACTGAGCATGGCATAATGATGAGCATCAATATTACCAGTACAACACTACTCATAGCATAACATAACCATTATCATCAACCATAAATAACATGCAAGAACTCATCAATAACATTACCGAGTAAACACTTAACCAACTAACAGCAAAGGAACAATGCATATTGGCAGTACTCGGTAACCGACGTTAGTCATGCACCGAAGAACATGACCAACCTGACATGTACTACTATCAAGCATAGCAATATGAAAGTAAGACTAACAAGTAGTTCATGATAACAAGGTGCAGGAAACATAGCATGACGATAATCACCGATCCACAAGCACGACCGAAACTACGACAGCTGTAGCAAAACAAACATATAGTTATTAAAGATTGAAGTTGAAAACCAATGCTACTACATGGCTATCATGCAAATGGTGGTTGTGGCTTGCCTAGGGTTGAAGAAATCAGCGGGAAGTTGTGCGGAAAGATCACAGAAAGATTCACCGGAAACAGTTCTCTCTCAGAGGGGCAGTTTAGGGTGAGGGAGTCCTGGATTAGGCGGTCCTCGGACAGCCGGACTATATACTTTGGCCGGATTGTTGGACTATGAAGATACAAGATTGAAGACTTCGTCCCGTGTCCGGGTGGGACTCTCCTTTGCGTGGAAGGCAAGCTTGGCAATTCGGATATGTAGATCTCCTCCCTTGTAACCGACTCCGTGTAACCCTAGCCCCTCCGGTGTCTATATAAACCGAGGGGTTTTAGTCCATAGGGCAACAACAATCATACCATAAGCTAGCTTCTAGGGTTTAGCCTCTCCGATCTCGTGGTAGATCAACTCTTGTAATACTCATATCATCAAGATCAATCAAGCAGGAAGTAGGGTATTACCTCCATTGCGAGGGCCCGAACCTGGGTAAACATTGTGTCCCCCGCCTCTTGTTACCATCCACCTTAGACGCACAGTATGGGACCCCCTACCCGAGATCCGCCGGTTTTGACACCGACATTCTTGCTTTCATTAAGAGTTCCACTGTGTTGTCATCATAAGGCTTGATGGCTCCTTCGATCATCGCCAACGATGTGATCCAGGGTGAGGTTTTCCTCCCCGGAAAGATTTTCGTATTCGGTGGCTTCGTACTGCGGGCCAACTCTCTCGGCCATCTGGAGCAGATCGAGAGCTATGTCCCTGGCCATCAGGTCAGGATTGGAAGCTTGAACTATACCGCCGACATCCGCGGAGACTTGATCTTCGACGGATTCGAACCCGTGTCAGGTATGCCGCACAGTCACGATGAGCATGATTTAGCTCTGCCATCAAACAGTGTTCGGGAGATCACACCTGTAACTACTCCGGCCCACAATCCTGAATAGATCGCGACGTCCGAGGACGGGTGGATGGACCCCACCACGGAGACCGAACACTCAGTGGCGATAGAGCCTAATACTGACTTCACCTCCTATGAGACCTGTGTTGCCGGACACTCGGATTGGTCCCCGGCCACAGACTCCAAACCACTCGCGTCCGTGCCCATCCAATCTGATTGGGCACCGATCATGGAGTTCACCTTCGCGGATATCTTTCAGCACTCGCCCCTAGGCGACATGCTAAACTCATTACGGTCTCTCTCCTTGTCAGGAGACCCTTGGCCGAACTATGTCCAGCTCGAGTGGGAAGCGGATGGTGATACGTCTACAACGTATCTATAATTTTTGATTGCTCCATGCTATATTATCTACTGTTTTGGATGTTTATGGGCTTTATTATATACTTTTATATTATTTTTGGGACTAACCTATTAACCCAGAGCCCAGTGCCAGTTTCTGTTCTTTTGCCTATTTTAGGGTTTCGAAGAAAAGGAAAATCAAATGGAGTCCAATTGACCCGAAACTTCACGGAACTCATTTTTGCAAGGAAAGCAACCCGGGAGACTTGGAGTCTACGTCAAGGAAGCTCCAAGGAGGCCACGAGGTAGGGGGACGTGCCCACTGTCGTGGTTCTAAGTCTGACAGTAGTGTAGGGGGGTAAGTATGGAGAGGCAAGATCTTAGCTATGGAGAAGTTGTAAGCACGCAAGGTTTACGAGTTCAGGCCCTTCTCGGAGGAAGTAATAGCCCTACGTCTTAGAGCCCGGAGGCGGTCGACAGGATTATGTGAGTATGAGTTACAGAGGTGCAAACCCTTCTCTCGGAGGAGGGGGGGTGGCTTATATAGAGTGCGCCAGGACCCCGGCCTACCTATGTTACAAAGGGTTCAATGTACATTAAGGCAGGGCGTTACTGGTAACGCTAGTAATAAAGTGCTATGATGACCATAAAAGCTATTTAATGACCGGCCATTAGTGTGAGGAGTGACTTTAGGTCTCCTGGCCATCGAGTGGCTGGATCTTGGTCGAGTGTCTTCGAGTCTATCAAGTGGAACACCTTCAAGTCGATTGAAAGGTGATTTCTTCTAGAGATGTCCTTGGGTAGGGCAGTTAGGACAGGTCCATGACCCTACCCTAGGTACATAGCTTCATCATTAGCCCCCGAATGGATCGATGTTTGAGTGTGGAAGGAGTTGAGAACTTCTCCGACTCATTTTTCATGCCATGAGCGTATCTTGTTTCGGATCAACGGACCTAAGTGATGACAGCAACTTCCTTTCCAGTCGCCTTGATCCATTCCTAATTCTTCGTCGAGTGAATTTCTTTACTTGTAAGGCTCCGAGTGATGGCGCGGAGGAGATCTTTGGTCTGACAAGTTGTTTGCTGCCCGCAGATTTCGTGGGATCCGAATTTTGGGAAGCACGCGGGATGGGGGAGGCCGCAGTAATCGGATGGGATAGAGCGGAGCTGCCTCGATCCCCACGCCACCTTTTTCTCCACATATCGCGCACGCGGTCGTTACGGGATTTGACAGAGTCACCCGGGCCTACCCGTCAGCCACTCGGAAGCGGCCTCATATAAGGCATTGGACTGGAGTCTCCCGCACAGTGTGTTCTCATTTCCTCTTCTTCTCTCCATGTCCCTCCGCTGCGCTCGTTCTCGCCCCAGCATCACCACTCCGTATGCGTCTCGCCGGCGGCAATGGGGAAGGAGAAGACGACGACTCTGGAGCGGGCAAAGAAGGCGATGGCGAGGTCGAAGGGGAGGCGACCACCCGGGGCGGATCTTCTTCGTGGACCGGCCTGCCGAAGGGCTGGATCCAGGTAGACTGGATCCACTCGAGGATTACCCAAGAGGACCTTGACGACCTGGCCAAAGGGGGGCTGATCCCCTATGACTCAGCGCGGCTTCCGGGGAGGGAATTTGAGCCGCAACCTCGGGACGGTGAGCGTGTTCTTCTTGCCACCCACGTCGACCGTGGATTTTCCTTGCCTCCTCGCCCCTTCTTTCGAGGGTTTCTGAACTTCTTTGGGGCACAACTCCGCCATTTTACCCCCAACTCAATCATTTATCTTGCCGCTTTCATTTCTTTGTGTGAGAATTTCCTGGGTTGCCGGCCTCACTGGGGTCTTTTGAACCATATTTTCACTTGTCCCTCCCAGAAAGTGAAAAAGGCTAATCCGAGTGATGAGTGGACCCAAGTGATCCAGATGTGTGGGGGTCTTGGCATCCAGACGAGAGGGAAAAGCTCCTTTCCGGCCATGATTCTTCCTGACACGGTTCGCGGATGGCAGTCGACCTGGTTTTACTGTAAAGACCAGTCGATGCCAGGGCAATCGACTAGCCTCCCTCCCTTTACCATGGACCGAGTGGAGAAACCCTCCCCTTTGAAGGTGCTCCTGGAGGAGAAGGAACACGTGAAGCTGTTGGTCGATCGAGTGGTCCAGCTTATTCGTGACGGGGTCACTGGTATGGATCTCTTGGAGGTCTTCCTTTAGGGGGGCATCCAGCCTCTTCAAGCTCGAGACCATCCGATGTGGATGTATTCGGGTCTTGAAGACTCCACTCGGATCCACTCGGAGGAGGTCGACGACGACACGCTGGAGAAGTGGTTGTCGGGCATTACCGGGAACAAGGACAATCCCAGGCGAGCCAGGAGGGTTCCCCCATTCGACCAATCTCATGCACCAGAGTAGGTCTGATTTTGAGTTTTTGCTTGTAATCTGAATTCACTCGCGCAGCTGCCTATATTGCGTCGACTGACTTTGCTCTCCTTGCTTTCTTTCAGGCCATTATTGAAATGTATTCAATGCCCAACGGGAAGCAAGAGCAAGTTCTAGAAGGCGAGGCGAGTGGCGGCGAAAGTGGCGAGTTGACTTCCGATGGTGAAGGGGATGGAGGAAGCGACGACTCAAGTGATGGAGAAGAAGTCGAGTCGCCCCTCGCAGGGAGAGGCGATCCAAGCATGACCAAGAACGGCCGAGTGCCCGCGACAAGGCAACTACTCAGGCTGGTCAGTCTTCGAAGCGTCCTCGGATCTCTTCACCAACCCCGACTGAGAAGGCGCACAAGCACCCCAAAGTTGCAGAGCCGAGGACTCGGAAGGCGTTGTCGAAGATCAAGATTGATATCCCCGTTGCCTCCGCGTGAGTGTCTCTCTTTGTATTCACTCGACACTCCGTGCTATTTGTTTTTCTTGTTTTAACTGGACGAACTTTGGAATTTTCAGCGCTGCCACTTCCGGGACCTCGGCTTACAGGGATGATGATGAGGTGATGGAGGATGCGGTCACTTCTAATCCGGGTATGATTTCTGCCATACTATCTTTATTCGGTCGATTCGACTCCAATGTGCATCATTTGGTGACGTTATTTTGGCAATCGAACTATGCACAGCTCCCAACATTATCGACCTCCCTGATGATGAAGAAGAGCCCGAAAGGCCTTTGACGAGGAAGAGTAGGCGAGCTCCTGTAAGCGAGGCGCTACAGTCGACGCCGAGGGCGGAACCAGTCGTTCAGGACACTGGCGACGTCAATCGGGGTTCTGTTACCTTCGCCGAGCCACTGTCGAGTGCTTTGCTGTGACACTCCAAAAATTTTATTTGGTTTTTAGCAAAAACTTTGTGGTTTTTTTGAAAAGAGGCCATTTAAAATTATCCAGAAAACCTTCCTCTTAAAAACTTCATTGGCAAGGATTTTTTTTATATCTTCTTCAAAATTATGGTGTTTGATCTTTTAAAACTCTTTCTCTGATGGCTTCCTTCTCAAAATGTATTTTTGGAAATTATTCCTTTTCTTATAAAAAGGAACTCTATGAATTTTTAGGTTTTTCTTATCTTAAAAACTCCCATGGTTTTACCATGTCTCCTATAGTAAAGCTTCTCAAAATCCCTCCCTCCACCTTTGAACAATCTAATTTCTCTATCTCAACAAGTCCAAGCAAGTTTTGGATTTTGTTTCAATTATTTTATCTCCCAAATCATTTCTGCCAATTATTTTGAGCCTAAGTGATTTTCAAAGCAAGTACCTCATTTTCTTTGAATTTTCACCTCAAACCAACTCCCCTGGATTGTCTTTAGTACCCAAAACTTAGAACCATCTTGATCCACTCTTCTTCTTTTAAAAAATTTCAAATTTTACTCTCTGCAAGTTTGGTCCAGATTTGACAAATTTGATGAAATTCATATCCACACTTCTCCAAAAATTCCACAAAAATTCAGGCAGCCTCCTGGTGCAATGAGAGGCCACCCCACCAAGTTTCCGCTCAAGGAGAAATCCCTAGATGCCTAGATAATTCTGTCGAACACCTTGCATACATTGTTCTGTTCATCTTCAGTTAAAATTCAGAATTCAGTGTCGTTTTTCCTTCGTCAGACTCGGTCACGCGGTCACAGTGCGCCCTGGCACGTTGCACGCGGCCCCTTCTCCCTGGCCAGCACCCCGCGCGCGTGCTTGGCATCTTCCTGGCGTCGGTGGCGGACTGAGCCGCCCGCGCCGGCGTGTCTTGCGGCGGCCGAACCTCCCGTAGTGGCCAACAGTGGCAGCACCAGCTTTGCAACGCCGTTCCGCGCCGCCCTTTGCTCCCTAGCCCTACGCGTGGCTCACGCATGCCAGCGCAGCCCCGCTGCACCGTCGCCGTGGCCCAACAAGCGCTGGGCACGCTCTCTGCCGCCGACGGACCCGCGCCGTCCCGTTCCGACAAAACCAGCCCTAAGCTTCTAATCCTAGTCCGTTGAGCGTCGGAGTGGAGCCAGTGGACCTCCACGCTGATGGCCAACCCCCTAAACTTCCCGACCAACCACTGCACCGTCGTAATCCATCGCCGGGGAACTCCGTTCACGGCCACCGCCTCGGATCGCCTATAAAAGGGGACCCCGAGCTCACCCTCGAGCACGCACCACCCCTGCACCTCACCAACACCCCGCCAGGCCACTAGGAGGACCTCGAGGAGGTCTCCTCCCCCAACTCCGGCCGCCCCGATCCGCCTCGGCCACCAGCTCGATTCGCTCCGGTGAGGCCGTCCCCGGCGCCCAAATCTCGTCTATAGCCCCCTCTAGCACCCAGTAAGCTAAGACCAGCATCAATTTGGCCTTCGCAGCTCTCTCCGACGAGGCCCTCGACCACCCGAACCGCCGTCCGCCGGAGCAAGGCTCGCCACCGACGTGGTACCCGCCGGCGACCACCACCACCACCAACCGACACGGAGTGGCGCCCTGAACACGAAGGTACCCTCCGATCCCCCTGGCTCACCGTGGATCGCCGCCGGCGACCACCGCGGCTCTCGGGCACCGGCGAAATCTGCCGCCCCGTTTGAATATTCAAACCTGACGGGCGGGACCCGCCGTCAGCCTCTCTGTCCTTTCTAAGCAAAGCATTTTCTGAAAACGCCTTCTGCCAAATACGCTTTCCCTTTGGGCTGGCGTAGTCGCTACCGAAGCGTTTTCTGTTTTTATAAGCTAGCCCCTGGGAACTTTCTGTTTCATTACAGATGGGTCCTTGGGTTAAAACTCTTATAACTTTTTAACAGAAAGGAATTTTTGAGTGATTCTTTTTCTGTCCTCTTCAGATTTTTGTCTAGTTTTTTATCATATTTATTTGAAAAATATTTGGTATAATTTTTGTGCACCTCACGGTATTCACGATAGCGCGTATATTTTCTTTACACCATAGATACCGAAGGAGGTGACGAGACCGCAAACTTCACCGAGCTAAGCTCCGACTACTCTGAACCAGGCAAGCATGGTTGAACTTTTGATATGATGATTGTTTGGCATGTTTGCATTAAGTAGTTTCATGGCATGTTGATGAGTATACCGATAAAATGTCATGTTACATGCAACATGAGGCAAGTGAGTTTCGAAAATCCATAAGTGGATGGACGTGAGAATGCATGGCCATGTGTTGGCATGAGGATGGGTAAGATGGCAGTGTTGTAGCATGCCAGTCTTATGCCAGACTATATGACTTCAGTGTCAACCTGTATCATTCCAGTTCCTTCCATTCTTCCTTCCCTGTACTACCACATGTTTTCCGCAAGGAATATGGCGTAGTAAGTTGTAAACCGCTTACCTGGTACACACCAAAAAGGAGAGGCCGTGATGATGGTTCCATGGCCCTGGATTAAAGCCAGTCATCCGGTCAGGGGGCATGGGTGTTTCCGGTTGGGACCGAGAGGGGGGCACCCCTTAGAGCGCGCGTATATAAATTTGATCCCATGCTATTCGAGATTGTGATCTCCCCGTCTCAAAAGTTTTTCTTGGACGATGTCTCGGGTGATTCCTAGCATCGAGAGGTAGCATGGGTGTGTACTGGTTAGCTGTGTTTTCTTCCGAAATACCGTAAACGGAACTAGTCCTTCGTGACTACGAAAATCCGTTGGCTGTGGGAAATTTTTGTACAAACTCTGCAGAGTCATATATTCCTTGAATCATCTATTCCATGTCCAAGTTCAGTATTATCTTATCTTGACAAGTGCCAGTTTTGATGACAGAGACTCCGGTGAATCGCATGAGTGCTAAGTCCGGTTAAATGATTATTCCTGTGGATGGACTAACCCGTTTATTTTCATGAATTGAATGTTTATTATGAGTATTTTTTTACTTATGAATAAAAGCCCTTTTTGCGATGTCGCTCAGACGTCCGACTGTGGCATTTTTATATTTTACTGTCAATAAAAGCCCTTTCTGTGATGTCGCTCAGACGTCCGACTGTGGCATTTCTTTTAAAGCCCTTTATGTGGCGTCGCTCAGACGCCCGACTGTGGCATTTCTTTTAAAGCCCTTTATGTGGCGTCTCTCAGACGCCCGACTGTGGCATTTCTTTTAAAGCCCTTTATGTGGCATCGCTCAGACGCCCGACTGTGGCATTTCTTTTAAAGCCCTTTATGTGGCGTCGCTCAGACGCCCGACTGTGGCATTTCTTTTAAAGCCCTTTATGTGGTGTCGTCTAGACGCCCGACTGCGGCGTGATTTATTTATTTATCTTCCTATCGAGGTGTCGCTTCCGACCCTGATTGGGTTTACAGTTATTTTGTTGGGTTTTCGAGCGGACTACCGCCGACTCCCTTTTTACCTGTCTTGTTTTTACGAATTAATGTGCCACTGTTAAAAGTTAAACATGACGCATCCATGCATGCATTTGTTATATCTTACGTCCGAACTGTCTTGCGAGTACTTTCAAAGTACTCACCTGGCTTGTTGATTTGGCCAGATGCTGACGAAGGCGATCTCATGGATGAAGATTTTTATGGCGAGTCCGACGCCTAGAGGAATCCCAGTCAGTCTCGTACGACCCTGGATTTGGTCACTGTATCATATCCGCTTCCGCTACCAAATAAATTCATCGAGCCTCACCTCGACGCTCGATGAGATGCTAGTTTTAGAGTATTGTATTTCTCTCCCCGCTGTGTTTTTCCACCACCGCCCTATCCTCGAGTCAGTAGTATGCCTCCACACCACTGTGTCATGTCTGCCATTATGTAAAATTATTGGCGTGCTTGTAATAATTTGGTTGAGCAACCATAGTTCGACCCTGTAATATATTTTATGCTACTGGCTTATTGTATCAAGAATTTGTCTACCGGTAAGGAGAATTTTTCTCATACGGGACTCAAAAGATTGGTTTCTCAATAAATATTTTTATTGGAAAACCGGTCGTGACATTTGCCTTCTTCGTCGATTGCCCGGGCCTCTGTCGACCCACCTTCAGTTTTTGTGACCCATCATGTTCCACAGGACGCGGTGAATGCTGCTAGGGAAGCCATATGCCAAGCGGGCGTTATGATGGAGAAGATGAAGATGGTGCGGGACGCCAGCCAAGCCGCCTCTGATGCCAGCTCGGCTCTCCAGAGCAACGTTCAGGTTAGTTGGCCGCCCCTTGTTCTGTTAGGATATGCTACCTGAAGATTCTTTCTGAAAATATTTGCATCTGTACACCCACTGGGTGCGTCGATTGAATTTTTGGACTAGTGGGGGCACGCTGAGTGCACCCACTGGGTGTAGTCCCCGAGACTACGGTGGACTGCTGGCAGTCGACTGTAGTCTTTGTATTTTGCCGAATGTATAAACCAAAATGGTAGTTTGTGTCTTCCACTCGACTTCGGCGGGCTGGTCGAGTGGGATCAGAACCGGTGGGGGCACGCTGAGTGCACCCACTGGGTGTAGTCCCCGAGACTACGGTGGACTGCTGGCAGTCGACTGTAGTCTGAGTTCTACTTTCTCTCTTTCTGCCTTTTTTTGAACTCGACTTCGGCAGGCCGGTCGAGTGGGATCAGAACCGGTGGGGGCACGCTAAGTGCACCCACTGGGTGTAGTCCCCGAGACTATGGTGGACTGCGGGCAGTCGACCATAGTCTTTAGTATTTATTGCCTTTGTTGTTTTTGCTGTAAAAATAACTTCTCCCCTTTGATTTCAGAAATCTTGTGATCTTGGAGCTCACTTTGCTAACTTGGAGAAGCAGCAGATTCAACTAAACCTTGACTTGGAGCTGGCCAGGACAGTGCTACAAAAGGTCAGAGACGGCGCCGCAGGTAAGACGAGTTTGTCGACTGGTCATTTTTAGGCTTGAGTACCCTTCTGCTATTTCTGAATCAATAATCATTTCTTTGCAGAAAAACTGAGAGAAGCTCTGGCGAAGAAGGATCAGGATTTGGCTGCTGCTCGTAAGGAGGCTGACGACAAGACCGCTCTGGCCGAACAGAAGCTGGCTTCGGTCGGCCAGTTGGAAGAAGAGAATACTAGGCTGAAGACCGCTCTGAATGACTCCAACAAGGAGTGCTGACGCTGGAAGAAGGCGAATCTCATCCAGGGCGAGAAAATGGAAGGCATTGCTCGCAAGAGGGATGATCTGGAGAGCTATCTGAGAAGTCTTGCCAAGAAGTTGTTCATCAAGCTTGAAGGTGCACATTCTGTTCCGACTGACTTTTTTTTGTGTCGACTCAGTGTACGAAAATTGACTTATCCTTGGGTCGTGAATGCAGAGTTTTGCCAGAACTTTGAAGAGGAGACTGGGCAGATCGAACCAGGCTTGGATCCAATCAACTCTCCCGTGAAAGACGAAACTGCCATGAATCTGCTCCGTCTGGAATCTCGCATCGACAGTGCCGTGGACTACTTGGCTCGACTGAAGGTCGCCATGTCGCGGATTGACCTGACACTTTGGCCAGAGGCTGTGCTCCAAAATGATATCGAGTCCCTGATGACTCGACTAAATGAAATCGCCGACCGAGTGCAGGAGTGGAAGAAGTCTGCTGCTCGGTGTGGCGCTGATGTGGCTCTGTCTTTGCTTCGTGTCCACTGCAAGGAGGTGTGACAGGACAAACTGGCAGCAATCAAGGTCGCCAACACCCAGAAGCATGACTTCCTAACATTTATGGAGACTTTCATCACTGCAGCCACTCGGATAGCTGACGGCGTCGACCTGGATGAGTTCGTCGAGCGTGCCAGCCCTCCTCCCGCGGAGTGAACAAACTCTTATGTCCCACCTTAAATTTGCCTCGGAATGCCGAGTGCTTTTTGTAACCGTTAAACTTTTTCGGGCTGCATGCCCGAGTACTTCGTTCTGCGATCTAGAACCTTTGGAATTTACCTGAACTTGGTTTACCGTTGAATATCTTTATGAATCTCCTGCTGAGTGAACCCATTCTTCATTTGAGACAACTTTTGCATTCGCAGCGCAGCTCCGAAGGAGAGGGAAGCAGTCGACCCATGTCTTGTATTTGTGGCGAAGCTCCCCAGGGGAAGGCGGCGGTCGACCCACACCTTGTTATTGCAGAGTGGGACGGAGCGCACATTGTATTTGTGGCGAAGCTCTCCAGGAGAAGGTGGCAGTCGACCCGCACTTAGTTACTGTAGAGCGGGATGAATCGCACATTGTATTTGTGGCGAAGCTCCCCTGGAGAAGGTGGCAGTCGACCTGTCCCTCGTCGTCCTTGAGGAATGAGATGTGTTTCGTACTTAGGCGAGTTCTAGACTGCAGCTAAGCCCCCGAGTGGGAGGATTGCACTCCACTAGGTAGGATTTTTTTCAAACTTAGGCGAGTGCCGGACTGCAGCTAAGTCTCTAAGTGAGAGAACTTAGGCGAGTACTGGACTGTAGCTAAGCCTCCGAGTGGGAGGATTGCTCTCCACTCGATAGGATTTTTTCAAACTTAGGCGAGTGCCGGACTGCAGCTAAGTCCCCAAGTGAGTGAACTTAGGCGAGTACTGGACTGCAGCTAAGCCCCCCGAGTGGGAGGATTGCTCTCCACTCGGTAGGATTTTTTCAAACTTAGGCGAGTGCCGGACTGCAGCTAAGTCTCCAAGTGAGAGGACTTAGGCGAGTACTGGACTGCAGCTAAGCCCCTGAGTGGGAGGATTGCTCTCCACTCGGTAGGATTTTTCCAAACTTAGGCGAGTGCCGGACTGCAGCTAAGTCCCCAAGTGAGAGAACTTAGGCGAGTACTGGACTGCACCTAAGCCCCCGAGTGGGAGGATTGCTCTCCACTCGGTAGGATTTTTCCAAACTTAGGCGAGTGTCGCACTACAGCTAAGTCCCCAAGTGAGAGAACTTAGGGGAGTACTGGACTGCAGCTAAGCCCTCGAGTGGGAGGATTCCTCTCCACTCAGTAGGATTTTTTTCAAACTTAGGCGAGTGCCAGACTGCAGCTAAGTCTCCAAGTGAGAGGACTTAGGCGAGTACTGGACTGCAGCTAAGCCCCGAGTGGGAGTATTGCTCTCCACTCGGTAGGATTTTTCCAAACTTAGGCGAGTGCCGGACTGCAGCTAAGTCCCCAAGTGAGAGAACTTAGGCGAGTACTGGACTGCAGCTAAGCCCCCGAGTGGGAGGATTGCTCTCCACTCAGTAGGATTTTTTCAAACTTAGGCGAGTGCCGGACTGCAGCTAAGTCCCCAAGTGAGAGAACTTAGGCGAGTACTGGACTGCAGCTAAGCCCCCGAGTGGGAGGATTGCTCTCCACTCGGTAGGATTTTTTCAAACTTAGGCGAGTGCCGGACTGCAGCTAAGTCCCCAAGTGAGAGAACTTAGGCGAGTACTGGACTACAACTAAGCCCCCGAGTAGGAGGATTGCTCTCCACTCGGTAGGATTTTTTCAAACTTAGGCGAGTGCCGGACTCGCAGCTAAGCCCCCGAGTGGGAGGCTGGCTCTCCACTCGGTAGGAAACTGTTTTTACAAACTTAGGCGAAGCGGATTCGCAGCTAAGCCCCCGAGTGGGAGGCTGGCTCGCCACTCGGTAGGAAACTATTTTCACAAACTTAGGCGAAGCGGATTCGCAGCTAAGCCACCCACTGGGGGATTTCTTACGCAAACAAAAACAATAATAATCACTTGGAAAATTATAACGCTCTTGTCTTTGATAAATAAACTACATGAGTTTTTCTTATTACATCTCATCCAAGTGAGAATTTAAGTATAAAAGGGGCGGAGTAGCTCCACATTCCAGGCCCGTGGCTCATCAATCTGGCGATCGACATTGTAGAGGTGGTATGCTCCATTGTGGAGGACTCTAGTGATTATGAAGGGGCCTTCCCAAGTAGGAGCGAGCTTGTGTGGTTTCTGCCGATCCACCCGGAGGACTAAGTCTCCTTCTTGGAAGGCTTGGCTCTTCACGTTTCTGGCATGGAATCGATGCAAGTCTTGCTGATAGATGGTCGATCGAATCAAGGCCATTTCTCTTTCTTCTTCTAGGAGGTCGACTGCGTCCTGCCAGGCTTGTTCTGCTTCATCTTCTGAGTAGAGCTCGACTCTGGGAGCATTGTGAAGCAGGTCACTCGGTAAGACTGCCTCAGCTCCATAGACCAGAAAGAATGGGGTTCTTCCGGTCGATCGATTCGGGGTTGTCCTCAATCCCCAAAGGACTGATGGAAGCTCGTCGACCCATGCACCTGCTGCGTGCTTGAGATCGCGCATCAATCGGGGTTTCAGTCCTTTGAGAATTAGGCCGTTTGCCCTTTCTGCTAGGCCATTCGACTGAGGGTGAGCGACCGAAGCATAGTCGACCCGAGTGCCCTGAGAGGCGCAAAAGGCCCTGAATTTGTCGGAATCGAAGTTTGACCCGTTGTCGTTGATGATGCTGTGTGGAACTCCATATCTGAATATCAACTCTCTGATGAAACTGCTAGCGGTGCCAGCATCAAGATTCTTGATAGGCTTGGCTTCAATCCATTTGGTGAACTTGTCGACTGCTACTAGCACATGAGTGAAGCCGCTCCTGCCTGTCCTCAGTGGTCCAACCATGTCCAGCCCCCAAACAGCGAAAGGCCAGACGAGTGGAATGGTTTTCAGGGCTGACACGGGCTTGTGCGGCATGTTGGAGTAATACTGACATCCTTCACATTTGTCGACTATCTCTTTTGCCATCTCATTGGCTCTTGGCCAGTAGAACCCCGCTCGATATGCTTTAGCCACAATGGTCCGAGAGGATGCATGATGACCACAGGTCCCCGAGTGGTTATCATTAAGGATCATCTGACCTTCTTCTGGTGTAATACACTTCTGGCCGACCCCAGTCGCGCTTTCTCTATATAACTGTCCCTTTATGACTGTAAAGGCCTAGGATCGACGGACGATCTGTCGAGCCTCTTCTTCGTCTTCTGGGAGTTCTTTCCTTAGGATGTACGCGATGTACGGTTCTGTCCAGATGGGAGTGATAACCAAGACTTCCATGATCAGGTCGACCATAGCTGGAACTTCAACTTCAGTCAGATCCGTGGCGCTTTTTGATTGCGGGGCCTCGTTAGTGAAGGGATCCTCCTGGACTGATGGTGTGTGGATCTGTTCCAAAAACACATTCCTGGGAATGGCTTCTCTTTTGGAACGTATTTTTGCCAGATCATCAGCTGCTTGATTTTTCAGTTGGGGTATGTGATGAAGCTCTAACCCCTCGAATTTCTTCTCCAGCTTTCTCACTGCATTGCAATAACCAGTCGTGGCTGGACTTCTGACGTCCCATTCCTTCATCACTTGATTGACCACCAAATCTGAGTCGCCATAGACTATGAGGCGACGGACATCGAGTGAAATGGCCATGCGCAACCCATATAAAAGTGCTTCGTATTCTGCCTCGTTGTTAGAGGAATCAAAGTGGATTTGAAGAGCATATCTGAGTTTATCTCCTCTAGGGGAGACCAACACCACTCCGGCGCCGGCACCATTTAGCATCTTGGAACCGTCAAAGAACATGGTCCAATGCTCCGAGTGAACCTGAGTCGGCAGTTGCTGTTCAATCCACTCGGCGACGAAATCCGCGATTGCCTAGGACTTGATAGCTTTATTTGCCTCAAACTTGATATCTAGAGGAAGGAGTTCAATCGCCCATTTTACCACTCGACCAGTTGCGTGCCTGTTATGCAAGATCTCTGATAACGGAGCGTCGCTGACGACTGTAATGGAATGATCAGAGAAGTACTGGGCAACTTTCTTTGTGGTCATATAAATCCCATATACGAGCTTCTGATAATGAGGATATCTTTACTTTGATGGGGTCAAGACTTCAGAAATATAATACACTGGGCGCTGAACTTTGAAGGTTTTCCCTTCTTCTTCTCGCTCGACCGTAAGTACCATACTGACGACTTGTCCTGTGGCTGCAATGTAAAGCAGCAAAGGCTCCTTGCTGATTGGGGCAGCAAGCACCGGCTAGGTGGAGAGCAGAGCTTTGAGCTCTGCGAACGCTGCGTCAGCTTCAGGAGTCCACTCGAACTTGTCAGACTTCTTCATCAATCGGTAAAGAGGCAATGCCTTTTCACCGATATGAGATATGAATCGACTTAGGGCGGCCAAGCAACTAGTAAGCTTCTGAACATCGTGCACTCACACAGGGCTTTTCATTCGGAGTATAGTACCAACTTTTTCTAGATTGGCGTCGATTCCCCGTTCGGAAACAAGAAAACCGAGTAACTTTCCGCCAGGAACCCCTAATGTGCATTTTGATGGATTAAGCATGATATCAAACCTTCTGAGGTTGGCAAAGGTTTCAGCAAGGTTAGTTAGCAGGTCGGAACCCTTCCGTGACTTGACCACAATATCATCCATGTACGCCTCCACATTTCGACTGATTTGGGTGAGCAAACACTTTTGAATCATCCTCATGAATGCGGCTCCGGCATTCTTGAGGCCGAATGGCATGGTAACATAACAAAAGCACCCGAATGGAGTGATGAAAGCTGTTTTGATCTCGTCAGGCCCATACAGACGGATCTGATGGTACCCAGAATACGTGTCTAAAAAAGACAGTCGCTCACATCCCACAGTCGAGTCGACTATCTGGTCGATGCGGGGGAGAGGAAATGATCTTTCGGGAAGGCCCGATTGATATGTTTAAAGTCAATGCACATGCGAAGTGACTTGTCCTTCTTGGGGACCATGACAACATTGGCGAGCCACCCGGAGTGATAGATTTCTCGGATGAACTCTGCCGCTAAGAGTCGAGCTACCTCTTTGCCAATGGCCTTTCTCTTCTGGACGGTGGACCATCGGAGATGTTCCTTGACAGGTTTTATTTTTGAGTCGACTCTTAGGCGGTGCTCAGCCAGCTCCCTAGGAACATCCGGCATGTCAGAGGGCTTCCATGCGAAAATGTCCCAGTTCTCATGGAGGAACTAGATGAGCGCTTCTTCCTATTTGGAGTCAAGTGTCGTCGAGATATGAGTTGGAGCAGCATTGGGGTCGGTCGGGTGGATGTGAGCTGTCTTCGTATCGCCAGTCGACTTAAAAGCTGACTCTGTAGAGGTCTTCTTGGCTCGCAACAAATCACTCGGGTCTGCGGTCTTCTGGTACTCCTGCAACTGCATCACTGCCATCTGAGCATCAGCGATCTTCGAACCTTTCTGAAAACATTCTTCCGCTTTCTTCCGATTGCCCGTAATGGTGATCACACCTTTGGGGCCAGGCATCTTCAATTTGAGATACACATAACATGGTCGGGCCATGAAGGGTGCATAAGCTGGCCTGCCCAAAATAGCGTGGTAGGCACTCTGGAAGTCTACAACTTCAAATGTCAAGTTCTCTTTGCGGTAATTCTTGGAATCACCGATAACCACATCAAGAGCCATCTGGCCGAGTGATTCAGCATTCTTCCCAGGAATGACTCCATGGAAACTCATGTTGCTGGCACTGAGTCTGGACATCGGAATGCCCATCCCTTTCAACGTCTCAGCATACAATATGTTCAAACCACTGCCACCATCCATCAAGACTTTGGTCAGTTGAGTGCCTTCAACCACTGGGTCGACCACCAGAGCTTGCCTCCCATGGGTGGCAATATGCATTTGGTGACCGGACTGGTCGAACGTGATGGCAGTCTGGGACCATTTCAAATAACTTGGTGTCGCCGGAGCAACCATATTCACCTCTCAGTTGATGACTTTCAGTCGACTTTTGCTCTCAACATCAGCAAAAATCATCAAGGTGGAATTGACTTGGGGGTATCCGTCGTCACTGTCCTCTTTGTCCTCGACCTTGTCCGACTCCTTTTCCTTACCTTTGGGCTGCTTGCCTTGGAACTGTTGGATCAAGAGTCGCCACTATCGAGTGGTATGTTTTGGGTAAATGAAATTACCCTCTTCATCTTTCTTTGTGTGGACGAGACATGGCAAGTCCAACACATCATTTCCGTCCTGGTCTTTAACCTTTTTGGGGTTCCAAGGCCCTTTAGGTTTCCCTTTAAACTTTCCTTGGGTTAAAGCCAGGGCTTCCCCGGGAGCCGCTGGCTCGGCTTTCCGCTTCTGTTTCCGATTGGAATTGCCTCCGGGTTCTTGGGCGACTGACTTGAGTTTGCCACTCCTGAGTCAATCCTCATCTTCGCCATTAGCGTACTTGGTGGCAATCTCCATCATCCGATTCAGGGACATATCCCTGATTCGACCAAATTTCAAATTCAGTTCTCTGTACTTGACGCCTTCCTTGAAGGCACAAACTGCTTGGTGGTCAGGCACATTCTCCATCGAGTGATGTAACGTGATCCACCTCTGGATGTAATCCCTCAAAGTTTCATTCGGCTTCTGTACACAAGACCGCAGTACCGTCAGCCCTGCCGGTCGCTTGCACGTACCTTCAAATGTGGTGACGAACACTTGGGAGAGATCCTCCCAAGTGTAAATGCTGCTAGGCGCTAACTGGTTCAGCCACGCTCTAGCCGAGCCCTCCAACATGAGAGGCAGGTGCTTCATGGCCACTTCATCATTGCCGCCGCCGATCTGGACGACCACTCAGTAATCTTCAAGCCAAGTATCGGGCTTGGACTCGCCAGTGAACTTACTGACTCCAGTCACCAACCTGAAGTTGGGAGGAACCACAGCGGCCCTAATGGCTCTACTAAAGCACTCTGGCCCCGAAACATTTACTCTGCTGCTGGTAGGTGCATCTCTGTCGTGACCTTCTCGGTGAGCCCTGTTCCTGTCGACCAAACCCTGGACGAGAATGGATCTCGCGTCAAAGCCTGGCCCTCTGGGGTCGACTGGAATCCTTCGCCCACCACTATGAGGGCACCTGTCATCCTGCTGGTGAGGCACATACGACCCGCTCCTCGGGGGAGGCGTCGGCACTCGACGTCGACCGTCACGATCGACTTGGTGATCATACTGCTCATGGTTCCCATACTGTTCATGCCGGTCTCCACGTCCCTCACGCCTCGGGGGCGATCTCGGGCTATGAGCCGACTAGACTGTGTCTGCGGCAATGGATCTGCTGTGAATCCTGTTCCGTGACTGAGAAACAGCGGAATTCTGATCTCCTGCTGCCCGGAGTAACGCTCTGATCTGCGGCAAGCCTCTGCCAGCCTCCGACTGGGAAGGCTGAATCGACTCTGCTATACGGGCCGCAGCTGCTAAATTCTGAATCGGAGTTCGATATACCTGTGGGGGCGGGAAGAGCTGACGTCGACTGGATTCGGGAACCCGTTGTCGCGCACGCTCGTCGAGTGCTCGCTGGAGGTTCCCCGGTCGAGTGCGCTCGGCCAAGTTTGCCAGGCACGCATCCTCCAAGGCGCGAGCCTTGGGGGTTTCTCCAACGATAGGAGTGTGCAGTGCATCCATGTTCCGGCGGCGAAGTTCTTCTCTCTGCAGCGATGTGAGAGGCTCAGGGAGATACTCCTCATGGAGACGCGACGGGTCGCCTCCACCTGCACCTCCGTCGGTGCGGGGAAAACCGGGAGGACTGGGCGGTCCATCGACCATCAGAACCTCCACCGCCGGATCGCTGCTATCACACTGGGATGCGATCTCTGTGGAGCCAGTCGAATAGGCCGTAGAGGGATTCGTCGGGCTCGATTGCCGCGACTTGAGGGGTGGCCGACTGACATGCCACCGCGTGCCTCACCCACCGCTGAAGTCTCGACCGATCGGAGCGCTTGCGCCAGCGGGAAACGGGGAGGGAGGACAACACAGGAGCTGACCGGTAGGGGGTCGACGGTTGCCGCAGGAGAACGCCGCGGACGCACGCGCTAAAGTGTGTTGCCCCGCAAGTAGGGAGTACGTCCACGTTGAGCGGAGCCTCCTAGAGCCAAGCAGAGTCGTCGACGATGAACGTGAGCACGCCAAGATGGATCTCGCGGCCCTCCACCGAAACTCCGCCGAAAACCAAGATGATTCGGGTTGGAAAAGGTCGCAACTTCTCCAACAAACGCTAAAACACCGGCCCCACGGTGGGCGCCAACTGTCGTGGTTCTAAGTCTGACAGTAGTGTAGGGGGGTAAGTATGGAGAGGCAATATCTTAGCTATGGAGAAGTTGTAAGCACGCAAGGTTTACGAGTTCAGGCCCTTCTCAGAGGAAGTAATAGCCGTACGTCTCGGAGCCCGGAGGCGGTCGACTGGATTATGTGAGTATGAGTTACGGAGGTGCGAACCCTTGTCTCGGAGGAGGGGGTGGCTTATGTAGAGTGCGCTAGGACCCCGGCCATCCCATGTTACAAAGGGTTCAATGTACATTAAGGCAGGGTGTTACTGGTAACGCTAGTAATAAAGTGCTATGATGACCATAAAAGCTATTTAATGACCGACCGTTAGTGTGAGGAGTGACTTTAGGTCTCCTGGCCGTCGAGTGGTTGGATCTTGGTCGAGTGATTGCTTCTTGGTCGAGTGTCTTCGAGTCTGTCGAGTGGAACACCTTCAAGTCGATTGAAAGGTGATATCTTCTAGAGATGTCCTTGGGTAGGGCAGTTAGGACAGGTCCATGACCCTACCCTAGGTACATAGCTTCATCACCCACCCCCCGGGCGCGCCCTCCACCCTCGTGGCCCCCTGACGTACTTCTTCCGCCTATATATCTCCATATACCGAGGAGCACAATAGATTGGGAGTTCCGCCGCCAGAAGCCTCCGTAGCCACCGAAAACCAATCTAGACCCGTTTCGGCACCCTGCCGGAGGGGGCAATCCCTCTCTAGTGGCCATCTTCATTATCCCGGTGCTCTCCATTGCGAGGAGGGAGTAGTTCTCCCTCGGGGCTGAGGGTATGTACCAGTAGCTATGTGTTTGATCTCTCTCTCTCTCGTGTTCTTGAGGTGATACAATCTTGATGTATCGCGAGCTTTGCTATTATATTTGGATCCTATGATGTTTCTTCCCCCCTCCCTCTACTCTCTTGTAATGGATTGAGTTTCCCCTTTGAAGTTATCTTATCGGATTGAGTCTTTAAAGATTTGAGAACACTTGATGTATGTCTTGCCGTGCGTATCTGTGGTGACAATGGGATATCACGTGATTCACTTGATGTATGTTTTGGTGATCAACTTGCGGGTTCCGCCCATGAACCTATGCATAGGGGTTGGCACACATTTTCGTCATGATTCTCCGGTAGAAACTTTGGGGCACTCTTTGAGGTTCTATGTGTTGGTTGAATAGATGAATCTGAGATTGTGTGATGCATATCATATAATCATACCCGCGGATACTTGAGGTGACATTGGAGTATCTAGGTGACATTAGGGTTTTGGTTGATTTGTGTCTTAAGGTGTTATTCTAGTACGAAATCTAGGGCTGTTTGTGACACTTATAGGAATAGCCCAACGGATTGATTGGAAACAATAACTTTGAGGTGGTTTCGTACCCTACCATAATCTCTTCGTTCGTTCTCCGCTATTAGTGACTTTGGACTGACTCTTTGTTGCATGTTGAGGGATAGTTATATGATCTAATTATGTTATTATTGTTGAGGGAACTTGCACTAGCGGAAGTATGAACCCTAGGCCTTGTTTCCTTGCATTGCAATACCGTTTACGCTCACTTTTATCATTAGTTACCTTGCTGTTTTTATATTTTCAGATTACAAATACCTTTATCTACCATCCATATACCACTTGTATAACCATCTCTTTGCCGAACTAGTGCACCTATACAATTTAGCATTGTATTGGGTGTGTTGGGGACACAAGAGACTTTTTGTTATTTGGTTGTAGGGTTGCTTGAGAGAGACCATCTTGATCCTACGCCTCCTACGGATTGATAAACCTTAGGTCATCCACTTGAGGGAAATTTGCTACTATCCTACAAATCTCTGCACTTGGAGGCCCAACAACGTCTACAAGAAGAAGGTTGTGTAGTAGAGATCAGACGGCGAAGAAATTCGTTCCTCACCCACCACCCACTTAGTAGCCACTGTCGACGACCTAACCGAAATGCTCGACTTCAACTCTGAAGACATCGACGGGAGACGAACAGGAACCACCGCCCATAGGGTGCTGGACTGCCACCTCATTGTATGATATATACATGGTGGACACCCCCAAAGAAAGCGATGGCAATAAGGCAACGGAGGATAATCCCCCCGAGAAGCAATCCAAGTACCAGCGTCATCGGCGCTGCTCTAAGCCCTGCCATAGCAAAAACAGCGACACCAGCACAGGAGACAATAACGCTGCAAATAGTGCCGAAGACGAAGACAATCCCCTCCAGCCAGGGTTTGAGCAGGAGGATGGGCAAGCCAGCCTCAAGGAATAGGCAGCAGACGGAGAATCAGAGGATGACAATTACATGCCTCTCTCCGAAGACGAGGTGAGCCTCGGCGATGAAGAATTTATCATGCTTGAGGATCCCGTCGAACATGAGCGCTTCAAGCGTCGGCTTATTGCCACAACAAAAGGCCTAAAGAAAAAGCAACAACAGCTTCAATCTGAGCAAGATCTGCTAGCGGATAGACGGACTGAGGTCCTGGCAGCCGAGGAACACGAACTCGAGCGCCCAATCAAAAGTTTCCCAAAGCGCAGGTTGCTACCCCAACTTGAAGAGGAAGCATTAAAACTTGTGCTCCCAGCGTATGATGCGGTAGACCGGCCACCTCGTGGCTGAGACAAAGTGGCATATAAGCCCGAAGTCCAGCCCGCACCCCGTCGCCAGTCAAACAAGAACAGCAAGGCCCGAGGTAACACACAGGACCGGCGAGACATATTGGAAAACAAATCTGGACACAAAGGATCAATCTTCAGATCACGAGGGCGCGCCCCAACACATGACGACGACCGTCATGCCGGATATACCAAAAGCAAATCCGGCCGGGCCGAACACAGCAGACAAGACTCGTACGAACTGCGTCGTGACATAGTCCGGCACAGAGGTGCCGCACACCCCCTATGCTTCACCGATGAAGTAATGGATCATGAATTCCCAGAAGGGTTTGAACCCATGAACATTGAATCATACGACGGTACTACTGACCCCGCGGTATGGATAGAGGATTTCTTCCTCCACATTCACATGGCCCGCGGGGATGATCTACACGCCATCAAGTACCTCCCGTTAAAACTCAAAGGACCAGATCGGCATTGGCTAAATAGCTTGCCAGCAAACTCCATCGGAAGTTGGGAGAACCTGGCAAACACATTCCTATACAACTTCCGGGGCACTTATGTGCGACCACCGGATGCTGATGATTAAAGTCACATAAAACAACAGCCCGGAGAGTCAGCCAGGAAATTTTGGACTCGGTTCCTAACCAAAAAGAAACAAATCATGGACTGTCCGGATGCCGAAGCCCTAGCGGCCTTTAAACATAACATCTGTGATGAGTGGCTCGCCAGACATCTCGACCAAGAGAAGCCAAAGTCCATGGCAGCCCTCAAAACACTCATGACCCGCTTCTGCGCGGGCGAGGATAGCTGGTTGGCCCGTAGCGACAACACAGCAAGCAACCCTGGCACATCGGAGACCAGAGACAGCAACGGCAAGCCACGTCGCAACAGATACAAGTGTCGCAACAACAACGATAACGCCGAAGACACAGCAGTCAATGCCGGATTCAGCGGAAAAAGCCGTTCAAAAGAAACAATCCGGGCCCGTCCAGTTTGGACCGCATACTCGACCGCTCGTGTCAAATTCACAGCACCCTCGATAAGCCAGCCAACCACACCAACAGAGAATGCTGGGTGTTCAAACAGGCAGGCAAGTTGAATGCCGAGAGCAAGGAAAAGGGGCTTCATAGCAACGACGAGGAGGAGCCCCGTCCGCCGAACACAAGAGGACAGAAGTAATTTCCTCCCCAAGTGAAAATGGTGAAGATGATATACGCAACCCATATCCCCAAGCAGGAATGAAAGCGTGCACTCAGGGACGTCTACGCGATGGAGCCAGTCGCCCCAAAGTTCAACCCATGGTCTTCTTGTCCGATTACTTTTGACTGCAGGGACCACCCCACTAGAATCCGTTATGGCGGTTCTGCCGCATTGGTCCTTGATCCCATCATCGGCAAATTCCACCTGACTCGAGTCCTTATGGACGGTGGCAGCATCCTGAACCTGCTTTATCAGGATACGGTGCGCAAAATGGGTATAGACCCCTTGAGGATCAAACCCACAAAAACCACCATCAAAGGTGTCATACCAGGTGTAGAGGCCTGTTGCATGGGCTCAATCACACTAGAAGTGGTCTTCGGATCTCCGGATAACTTCCGAAGAGAAGATTTAATCTTCGATATTGTCCCCTTCTGCAGTGGCTATCACACACAACTAACCGCATTCGCTAGATTCAATGCGGTACCGCATTATGCATACCTCAAGGTCAAAATGCCAGGACCTCGTGGGGTTATAACAGTTAACGGCAACACAGAACGCTCGCTCCGGATGGAGGAGCACACTGCGGCCCTTGCAGCAGAAGTGCAAAGCAGCCTTTTGAGGCAAACTGCCAACTCGGCGACAAGGTCCACAGACACATTCAAGCGAGTCCGGAATAACCCGCAACAGAATCACCAGGCACGTTTAGAGCTCGCCTAGCAATTCGGCCTCCGTCCTAGTCCTAGTCAAGCAATGAAATTTGCACTGCGCGTAAATAACTACGCACTAAAGATACCATGGGTATAGGCGGAGGCACGTCTATGGCACGTCCAAAAATGCGGTTCAACTGCCTTAGGACTAGTATATCTTTATCATTTTCTTCCTTTCAGGACCCTATTCTCTAGGGGCCCTCTCCGATAGCTAGATCATCGGACCCATCACGGGAGGGAAGCACCAAGGGAGCAAGATGCTTTGACGTACAAGGGAATACCCAGTTGGTCTCTCATACCGATCGTTATACCTGTTTTACATAACCGCACGCAGCTCGCCGTTGGATCGGACATGTCAGATAATCCTATAAATAACAATGCACAGCGTCAACTTATTATTACATTTCTTCGTCTTTTTTTTCTTGTTTGTCTATTCACGACAAGTTGCTCCCGTACATTCCGGAACGTTCAGTACGCCAGGGGCTTCAGTGTACCCCATAACACGGCAAGAAAAGTCCGAACACTTTCGACAGTGCGGCACCCTGAGCTTATAGCATTATATGCATCAACTCCGAATCATGTCTTGGGTCAATAGTTTGGTTTGCCCGGCTCCCATGTTTTGGTGCCTTATGTTCCGCTATATTGGCTAAGGTAGCACTGGGAGAACTACTGCGATTGTGTCCCGGTTCTTCCGGACGAGCACCTCAGTAGAGAAAGCCGAAAAGTGACTGTCATGATGCGGCGAGAGCTGGTCGCTGTTCGAGAGGTCCCAAATCCCTAAAGGTTTTTTCCGCTTCACGCGAGGAATCAGCCTTGTCCGATTTAGGCGTTCATAGCGCCCCAAGTTGGGCCTTCCGAATACTAGGGGCTTTGCCAAAATTTAAAATTGTAGACTTCTATGGCTAAGTGAGAGTGATAAAGCTTTATAGTCCGATCGCCTGGTTCATTGTGTTGAACACCTCCTTTGAAGGACCCTAAACTGGGAGAAAGAGTGATCAGATTTATCCCGAACACCTCAGTACTAGCTACATTGGGGCAGAAGCCGACGACTAGCCAACTCTCAGATTAAACGGCCGCATAGAAGGTAATATTTTAAATCAACAAGCGTTACATAGCGCAGATGAACTCGTTTTCATATTACAGGATCACATGAGTACATTCATTCAAATATTATATCCTTAGAACATTCCTCCGCCACAAGGCAGGCACCCTTCAGGATGCTATCATAATACTTTTCGGGGCGGCGATGCTCCTTGCCCATCGGCGGCCCCTCCTTCACCAGCTTCTCGGGGTCCATCTTCGCCCAGTGCACTTACGCTCACGCAAAAGTCCTGCGCGCACCCTCAATGCAGACGGACCGCTTTATGACTTCAAGCCATGGGCAGGCATTCACAAGTAGCCTCGCCTGGCCGAAGTAGCCGCCAGGCAGGGGCTCACCAGGCCACATCCAGACTATGAGGCCCTTCATGGCCTGTTCGGCCGCCTTGTGGAGCTCGACCAATTGCTTCAACTATTCGCTGAAGGGCATCGGACGTTCGGTCCCAGTATACTGAGACCAGAACAACTTCCCCGTCGAGCTCCCTTCCTCGATCCGATAAAATTCCGCGGTATCGGACACACTGCAGGGAAGATCTGCGAACGCTCCTGGAGAGCTCCGAACTCGGGTAAGTAAAAGGAAAGTTTCCTTCACATGCTTGCTTTGCATAATGAATTCCTTACCCGAAGCTATCTTGTGGACCGCCTGAAGATCCTGGAGGGCCTTGTGGGCTTCGTCCGTGGCATTTTTTGCATTCTCAAGGGCCTTCGCAAGCTCAGACCCTTGCGTCTTAGAGTCACGCTCCAAGGACTCGTATTTTTTGACGAAATCCTGGAGCTCTTGCCGCACCTCGCCGACTCGAGCCTCTTGCTTCTCGCGCTCGGTGCGCTCCTTGGCCGCTTTGTCTTCGGCCTCGGACAGCGCCTCCTTCAGGGCCGCCACTTCGGTCATGGCCCCTAGCAAATTCATGATGATCCTGTGACTTAACAACGACATTCTTTTTTATTCCTTATCAATATATGGATGGGTATTACTTACCTTTGTTCTCTTCGAGCTGCCTCCTGGTTAGGCTGAGCTCTTTTTCGGACCGCTCAAGGTCCCGCTTCAGTGCGGAGACCTCCGCAGTGCGAGCGGCAGCGGCAAGCCGCGAAGCCTACTTATCCACATAAGACACATTCTGATTAGACTCCTGTGCTTATTGTTTGATCCTCGGTTCGGCTTTCCTTTGCGAACGCCAAACAGAGCATCAGGGGCTACTGTCTATGCTATAACATTTTCTTATAAATTGATTACTTACCTCAAAGCCAGTTAGGAGGCTGGCACAAGCTTCAGTCAGTCCGCTTTTAGCGGACTGAATCTTCTCTACCACCGCACTGATGACAGTGCGGTGCTCTTCGTCAATGGAAGCGCCGCGAAGCACTTCCAGCAAGTTGTCTAGTGCCTCTGGATGGACAGAGGCCATCGGCACAGACGGCTCGCCCCCGTTAGTGAGGGTTCGCCCGACAGAGTCCGGAACCACGGGAGGTTCCGGCGCAATATTCGGCCAGCGGCCGGACTTGCTGCCCTCGTCATTAGGGCCCATGGGAGCATTGCCTCCCATACGCCCGGCATCTGGGAGGTCGCCTTGGGGCACCCCCGGAACTACCTTCCCTTGGATTGGTGCCCTTCGGGACAACACCTCGGTTTTGTCCGTAGGGCGAGGGAAGGAGGCGGTCGGGAGCGAATCACTGTTCATCTCCAACAGGCCCAGAGACCCATCCGAAGAAGATACATCGAGACGGTCCTTGGGTGGGCTGCATGATCATGTTCGGCATGATAAGAAACAATAAAACGAAATATACCAGAACTGTTATGGTATCCGGATACTTACGACTTCATCAGGGGCTTGTCCCTGGGCAACCACTCCTCGTCGTTGAATGCGTCCGTGGTGGAGCGGTCCGGAAGGAGGGCTCTTCCCTTGTTGGACCCTTCGGCCTCCCCGGATGGGGCGGCCTTCCTTTTCTTATCTCCCCCAGCTGGATGGGGATAATTTTCCTCTTCATCCTCCTCGTCTTCGGTGGAGGAGGGCGTCTAGGTGTTATCGGACGACGATTCCGATACAACCTTGCGCCAGAGACCTTTCCTGGTCCCCGCGGCCTTCTTCTTGGCCTTCTTCTCCGGCGCCTCATAGGGTGCCGGTCGGAACCAGCATCTCCATCAGGAGAGTACTTCCTGGATCTTCGGGCAGTGGGGCCGGACAATCGATCCGCTCCGCTGTCGCGACCCATTCCTGTCAAATAATGTGGAGGTTCAGATCCCTCACATAATCATACTAGGGAAAGAAACACCTTATGAGATATAAGGAGCTTACCGGATTAGTAGGGCGCTTTGCGCTAAGTCCATGGTCCTCGGTAAGAGAAGGAGGTACCTCGGCAGACTTGAACAGCACCCTCCAGAAGTCTTGGTTCGTCGTGTTGAAGAGCTCTCGCAGCGTCTGGTGCCTTGCTGAGTCGAACTCCCACATATTGAATGCCCGTCTTTGACACGGGAGGATCCGGCGGAAGAGCATGACCTGGACCATGTTGACAAGTTTGATTTTCTTGCTTATCATGTTTTTAACACAGTTCTGGAGTTCGATCAGCTCCACCGATGAACCCCAAGATAAGCCCTTCTCTTTCCAGGAGGTGAGCCGCATGGGGATGCCGGATCAAAATTCAGGGGCCGCCGCCTAGTTGGTGTCGCGCGGCTGTAGAACCACCCCGATTGCCATAGGCTGAAGTGGGGCCGACCACCACCTTCGGTTTAACATTGAAGGTCTTTAGCCATAGGCCGAAGTGGGGCTTGATGCGGAGGAAGGCCTCGCACACGATGATAAATGCCGAGATGTTGAGGATGAAATTGGGGGCCAGATCATGGAAGTCCAGCCCGTGGTAGAACATGAGCCCGCGAACAAATGGGTGGAGGGGAAATTCCAGCCCGCGGATGAAATGGGTAAGGAATACAACCCTTTCGTGGTGCTCGGGGGTAGGAACGATCTGCCCCATGCCTGGGAGCCAGTGCGCGATATCTGCGGCCAGGTATCCGGCTTCCCGGAGCTTCATGATGTTCTCGTCCGTAACGGAGGAGACCATCCACTTTTCTCCCGCTCCAGACATGTTCGGAGTGTTTTTGCGGAGAAGATGCGAACTTGGGCGCTGGAGCTCGAGTGCGCGAGAATGGATGGGCAGGGAAGAAGAAGGCATGGGTAAAAAAGAGGAGACCTTATCCCTTTATAAGGGCGGTAGAAACCGCGTGCCTCCCCACTTGCCTGGTAAACTCGCTTATTCCAGAAGCGTCATGATTGATGGCGCGGTTGGGTTACCCACACCCGTATTGATGAGGATCCCAGGATAAGGGGACACGATCTCTGCTTCGACAAGACATGCCAAGAAAACCTCCTCGCAATATGTGCAGCAGCTGGTTGAGAAAAACAGTTCGAATAATAACTGGGGCCATGGCGTGATGTCATGTTATGAAAAGTTGTGAGCAGATTAGATTTGTGGAAATATTATACTCCCTATGGCGGTATGTGGAATTTGTTTTGTAGATCCGGACACTATCCTTGTGTTCAAAATCTTCTATGGAGTATTCGGAGGAGGAACCCGCTTTGCAATGCCGAAGACAATCTGCGCGCCGGACTCGTCGTCATTGAAGCCTGGATCAGGGGCTACTGAGGGAGTCCTCGATTAGGGGGTCCTCGGACAGCAGGACTATATACTTTGGCCAGATTGTTGGACTATGAAGATACAAGATTGAAGACTTCGTCCCGTGTCCGGGTGGGACTCTACTTTGCGTGGAAGGCAAGCTTGGCGATTCGGATATGTAGATCTCCTCCCTTGTAACCGACTCTGTGTAACCCCAGCCCCTCCGATGTCTATATAAACCGGAGGGTTTTAGTCCGTAAGACAACAACAATCATACAATAGGCTAGCTTCAAGGGTTTAGCCTCTCCGATCTCGTGGTAGATCAACTCTTGTAATATTCATATCACCAAGAACAATCAAGCAGTAAGTAGGGTATTACCTCCATTGCGAGGGCCCAAACCTGGGTAAACATTGTGTCCCCCGCATCCTGTTACCATCCGCCTTAAACGCACAGTTCGGGACCCCCTACCCGAGATCCGCCGGTTTTGACACTGACAACGGGCAAGGGCAAAGTGGTCATTTCCGGTATGTCAAACCATAGTGAAAATGAAACCAACAGAACGAGCTCGACGAAATGAAGACATGGGCTTTGGAATCACCTCATTTGGAGTTGGGAGTAAAAGGATATGATAGTTTTTCTGCCAGGGACCTATCTGTAATGAAATCATCACAAACAAGCCCTCAGCAGGAAAAAACTGAATGTGCCTCTCTGGAAGTACGCTTTCTCTAAAGTGAAAACGTACTCCGGACTGAAGTAGAAGAAGAATGCTCCTTCAGGAAAGGAAAACATACTCCAGTTGAATACGTCTCCACTTATCCACGCTGGCCAGCACGGGGCCGGGGCTTGGGTTGCCGACGCGTGGGGCCCACCATGCTTGCTCCCTCCTGCCTGGCCTTCTCCTTCCTCTTTCTCCCGCTGGCCCGACCGAAGCAGAGGAGGGATCAGGGGAGGGACGACGCTGACGACTGCCCCGGCTGCTCCAGCAGTCCCTGGCTGCGCCGAGGCCGCCGACGAGACCGATGAGTAGCACCGCGTCCATCTGGGCATGTTGTGGGCGCCATGGAGGGACGGGGTGGCGGCGCCTCGCGGAGGCAGAGAACATGCGGCAGCGGCCGACTCTTGGGGTCACGGCTGAGGCGCTCCGGCGAGAGGGTGGGTGGTGTAGAGGTTCGCCGGAGCACGGGGAAGACTCTGGTGAGGTCATTGGGTGGTGGAGGGGACCGGATGGCTCGGATTTAAGCCGAGCTTCACGGCGACCATAGAGGCATAGGGCCACAAGGAGAGGCTCTGGAGCTTGTGGGAGAGGTCTAGGGAGAAGCAGAGGAGTGCGATAGAGCGGTTGGTGAGCTCGGGGAAGCTCGGGGTTGGCTATTTATAGCCGGACAAGGGAGGCCGTGGCCGAGTGCCGCCGCTTGAGCTCGGCCACAGCTCTGGCGAGGCTCAGCGTGCATGGGAGAGCGTGGGAAGGCGACGACGGAGGTAACGGACGAGCTACAGGGGCGCACAGGGTGAGGGGGTGAGGGCGCAGAGGAGAAGCATCCGAACGCCATTAAAGCCTCGGTTGGCCACAGTGCGCCCGGTGGCACGCGGCGATGAGCGCTGACGGAGGGGGAGATGGCTCCAGGAGGACGGCTACGACGCGGTAAAACGGTGAGACATGATCAAGAGCGCGAAGACGACGAGAGGGAGAGGGGCCGGAGCTAGAAACCATTCAGCTCGTGTCCATGGCATGCTAGAGCTCGTGATCACTGCATCCACAGGGGCACACAGTGGCACACGGCCGGCCAAACGATGTCTGGGGGCTTGTCCTTCCTGGGGATGTTGCAACTGAAGTGGTAGTTTGGTTAAAAGTGCTCTGGTTAAAAGGTAATTAACCACTGAAGTTTACTGAGTAAACTTGGGTGAGCACTCACTAGTAGAAAACAGGGCTTTGGTCCAGGCCGGGTCAGCCCATTAGTCGCGGTTCAGTCCAGAACCAGGACCAATGTGGGCATTGGTCCCGGTTCGTGAGCCCAGGGGGGCCGGCCGGGACACGTGGGCCATTGGTCCCGGTTCATCTGGACCTTTTGGTCCCGGTTGGTGGGATGAACCGGGACCAATGGGCTGAGCTCCTGGCCCACCACCATTGGTCCCGGTTGGTGGCTTGAACTAGGACCAAAGGCTCCCCTTTAGTCCCGGCTCATGTCACCAACCGGGACCAATGAGGTGCCTATATATACCCCTCGCTCGCGAGCAGAGCACCCAGTGCTCTGTTTTTCTCTGGCCGAGGGGGAGAGGGCTTGGTGGTGCTCTAGCTCACCTCCTATGCACACAAGGTGTTCGATGGAATGCCCGAGCCACACTACTTAAGCTTTCTCCTCTCCAAGCTCGACCTCCAAGTTCCATTTTCCATAATATTTGTCTAGGATTAGCGGTCCGTCACGCCCCGTCCCCGTCTTCACCGCTGTTGATCAACCGCGCCGAGCTCATCGCCGGCACCACCGTGGTGAGCCTCTTGTTCTTATCTTCTTTCTGAAAGGAAAAATATTCTTACTTGTATGTTTACATAGATACTTGTATTATTTTCTTACTTTTATTATTGCATCTTATATAGTGCGATGGTTTTGGTATCCGCCCCCGTCGGCCCTTATCCTGTCTATGATTCATATGTGGTATATATATTATCTTTATAACTATTGGTTCATTTATTGTTTATGAAAATTATGCCGACCAACGTGACATAGATTTTATTTATGTAGGATGTATGTGAATCGGAAATGCCAACCGACCCTATTGTCGAGAGGTTAAATTTAGTTGAAGAAGAAAACAATTTGTTGAAGGAAAAAATAAAAAAAATGAGGAGGAGAAGATGATATTGGAGTTGCATGTTGCGATGTCGTCGATGATCACAAGATCAAGATGGATGCAATGCGCTTGAAGGTTAGAAAGATTAGAAAATATGCCATTCATACTGAGGCTTGGTATCATTATGCCGTTGGATCAATTGTTACCTTGGTTGCGATTATGATCGCATTTGTTTTCGCATTGAAATGTTTTACATAGTTTCAATGTATGGTTTAATTAATTAGATGCTCTGGAGAGCTATATGTTGTTAGATGAGAACTATGTATGCATTTTGGTTTTAATGTGATGATGAACTTCTATTAATTTGGACACTTAATTATATATAATGCACGCAGATGAACCGGCAATGGATGTACGGTGACAGACACACCGGCGAGTACGTTAAGGGCGTGCATGAGTTTCTCGATGCGGCTGAGGCAAACAAGCAGAATGGTTTTCTGTGTTGTCCATGCACTGAATGTGGGAATACGAGGTCTTACTCTAACCGGAAAATCCTTCACTCCCACCTGCTTTACAAGGGTTTCATGCCACACTATAATGTTTGGATGAGGCACGGAGAAATAGGGGTTATGATGGAAGACGGCAAAGAAGAAGAGTACGATGACAACTATGTGCCCCCTGAATATGGTGATGCTGCAACGGGGGGAGATGGTGAAGGTCAAGAGGAACCACACGATGTGCCCAATGATGCTGCAACGGGTGAAGCTGCTGAAGATCAAGAGGAACCAGACGATGTGCCCGATGATGATGATCTCCGCCGGGTCATTGTCGATGCAAGGACGCAATGCGAAAGTCAAAAGGAGAAGCTGAAGTTCGACCGCATGTTAGAGGATCACAAAAAAGGGTTATACCCCAATTGCGAAGATGGCAACACAAAGCTCGGTACCGTACTGGAATTGCTGCAGTGGAAGGCAGAGAATGTTGTGGCTGACAAAGGATTTGAGAAGCAATTAAAAATATTGAAGAAGAAGCTTCCAAAGCATAACGAATTGCCCGGCAGTACATACGAAGCAAAGAAGGTCGTATGACCTCTAGGATTGGAGGTGGAGAAGATACATGCATGCCCTAATGACTGCATCCTCTACCGCGGTGCATAGAAGCATCTGAACGCATGCCCGGTATGCGGTGCATTGCGGTATAAGATCAGACGAGATGACACTGGTGATGTTGACGGCGAGCCCCCCAGGAAGAGGGTTCCTGCGAAGGTGATGTGGTATGCTCCGATAAAACCACGGTTGAAACATCTGTTCGGAAACGAAGAGCATGCCAAGTTGATGCGATGGCACAGTGAGAACCGAAAGAAAGATGGGAAGTTGAGAGCACCCGCTGACGGGTCGCAATGGAGAAAAATCAAGAGAAAGTACTTGGATGAGTTTGCAAAGGACCCAAGGAATGTATGGTTTGCTTTAAGAGCGGATGGCATTAATCCTTTCGGGGAGCAGAGCAGCAATCACAGCACCTGGCCCGTGACTCTATGTATGTATAACCTTCCTCCTTGGATGTGCATGAAGCGGAAGTTCATTATGATGCCAGTTCTCATCCAAGGCCCTAAGCAACCCGGCAACGAAATTGATGTGTACCTAAGGCCATTAGTTGAAGAACTTTTACAGCTGTGGAATGGAAACGGTGTACGTACGTGGGATGAGCACAGGCAGGAGGAATTTAACCTTAAGGCATTGCTGTTCGTGACCATCAACGATTGGCCCGCTCTCAGTAACCTTTCAAGACAGACAAATTAAGGATACCACGCATGCACGCACTGTTTAGATGACACTGAAAGTATATACCTGGACAAATGCAGGAAGAATGTGTACCTGGGCCATCGTCGATTTCTTCCGACCAACCATCAATGTCAAAAGAAAGGCAAGCATTTCAAAGGCGAGGCAGATCACCGGAAGAAGCCCGCCATGCACACCGGTGATCACGTGCTTGCTATGGTCAATGATTTACGTAATCTTTGGAAAGGGTCCCGGTGGACTAGCTGTTCTGAATGACACTGAGGGACACGCACCCATGTGGAAGAAGAAATCTATATTTTGGGACCTACCCTACTGGAAAGACCTAGAGGTCCGCTCCTCAATCGATGTGATGCATGTGACGAAGAACCTTTGTGTGAGCCTGCTAGGCTTCTTGGGCGTGTATGGGAAGACAAAAGATACACCTGAGGCACGGGAGGACCTGAAACGTTTGCACGAAAAAGACGGCATGCCTCCAAATCAGTATAAAGGTCCTGCCAGCTACGCTCTTACGAAATAAGAGAAAGAAATCTTCTTTGAATGCCTGCTCAGTATGAAGGTCACGACTGGCTTCTCGTCGAATATGAAGGGAATAATAAATATGCCAGAGAAAAAGTTTCAGAACCTAAAGTCTCATGACTGCCACGTGATTATGACGCAACTGCTTCCGGTTGCATTGAGGGGGCTTCTACCGGAAAACGTCCGATTAGCCATTGTGAAACTATGTGCATTCCTCAATGCAATCTCTCAGAAGGTGATCGATCCCGAAATCGTACCAAGGCTAAGGAGTGATTTGGCGCAATGTCTTGTCAGTTTTGAGCTGGTGTTCCCACCATCCTTCTTCAATATCATGACGCACATCCCAGTTCATCTAGTCGACGAGATTGTCATCCTGGGGCCCGTATTTCTACACAATATGTTCCCCTTTGAGAGGTTGATGGGAGTCCTAAAGAAATATGTCCGTAACCGCGCTAGGCCAAAAGGAAGCATCTCCATGGGCCATCAAACAGAGGATGTTATCGGGTTTTGTGTCGACTTCATTCCTGGCCTTAAGAAGATAGGTCTCCCTAAATCGCGGTATGAGGGGAGACTGACTGGAAAAGGCACTCTTGGAAGAGACTCAATAATATGCAGGGACGGATATTCTTGGTCTCAAGAAAACTACAAGGTTCTACAGAACTCTACCTTGGTGACCCCGTATGTCGATGAACACAAGAACAGTCTGCGCTCCAAACACCCGGAGCAGTGCGACGACTGGATTACATGTGAACACATCAGGACTTTCAGCAGTTGGTTGGAAACACGTCTCAGAGGTGACAACACTGTTTGTGATGAGTTGTACTTGTTGTCCAGGGGACCATCTTTGACTGTATTGACTTACAAAGGATATGAGATAAATGGGAATACATTTTACACGATCGCCCAAGATCAAAAGAGCACCAACCAAAACAGCGGTGTCCACTTTGATGCAGCAACCGAGAGCGGAAAGGACACATATTATGGTTACATAGTGGACATATGGGAACTTGACTACGGACCTGATTTTAAGGTCCCTTTGTTTAAGTGCAAATGGGTCAATCTGTTAGGCGGCGAGGTACAGGTAGACCCACAGTACGGAATGACAACAGTGGATCTGAAAAATCTTGGGTACACTGACGAACCGTTCGTCCTAGCCAATGATGTGGCACAGGTTATCTATGTGAGGACATGTCTACCCAACCGAGAAAAAGAAAAGATAAGGAAGCGAATACATCATACGATGAGCCAAAGCGCTACATAGTTCTTTCAGGAAAAAGGGACATCCTGGGAGTGGACGGCAAGACAGACATGTCTGAAGATTATGAAAAGTTTCATGAAATTCTTCCCTTCAATGTCAAGGCCTTTGGTCCCGGTTGGTGGCACCAACCGGGACTAAAGGGGGCATTGGTCACGGTTGGTGACACCAACCGTGACCAATGCCCCCCTTTAGTCCCCGTTGGTGCCACCAACCGGGACCAAAGGCTACTGCTTACCGCCCTTTGGGCTGCTGAAAAGAGGCCTTTGGTCCCGGTTGGTATCACCAACCGAGACTAAAGGGGGGCATTGGTCACGATTGGTGCCACGAACCGTGACCAATGCCTTAGCTATATAAGCAACACTTAGGAAATTTTCACCATTTCCCTCGCCAGTTGCCCCGACGACGCCGAGCTCATTGACGTCGCCAGGCTGCCCCGACGCCGTCCGCCGCCCCTGCCGTCGCCAGTGCCTCGCCGTCGCGTCTCCGTCGCCGTCGCAGAGCCCGCGCGCCCCTGCCCTCGCCCCCGAGCGGGCCTCCACCGTCCCCGAGCCTAGCTTCTTCCTCATCGCCGACGCCACCTCGCGGTGAGCGCCGCCCCGTTCCCCTGCTCCTCCCCCTGTACTAGCTGCCGTCGCCGCCGCATGCTGCAATCGCGCCGCCGCCCCTGCCCTTCGCTGCCTCCGCGTGCCGCCCCTGCCTTGCGCGGCCGCTGCGCACTGCCCCTGCCCTTCGCTGCTGCCGCACGCCGCCCCACCGCGCGCTGCCCCTACCCTTCGCTGCCGCCACGCGCCGCCCCTGCCCTTCATTTTTCTAAGTTTAATTTTTTTGTTCATATATATATAATGTATATGTGTATGTACGTATGTGGCTATGTGTATGTATATGTTCATAGAAAATTTTGTATAATGTATATGTGTATGTATATGTGTATGCATAATGTTCATATACAATGTATAATGTATATGTGTATGTTAGTTTAATTTTTTTGTTCATAGAATTTTTTTTTCATATATATATAGAAAGTTTTTTGTTCATAGAAAGTTTTTTGTTCATATATACAAAGTTAGAAGAAAATTTAGAATATGCTAATATTTATAAGAATAAGAAGGATAGGAAAGAAGAAAATAAGAAGAGGAAAGAAAGAAGAAGAGGAGAGGAAAAGAAAAGGAGAAATAAATAAGAAGAAGAAAAATGAAGAAAAAGAAGAGGAGAAGAAGAAAGGAATAGTGGAAAGAGGAGAAGAAGAAAGGAATAGTGGAGAAGAAGAGAAATAGAATATTCTATTTTCCCTTCCTCTCCACTATTCCTTTCTTCTTCTCCTCTTTTTCTTCTTCTTTTTTTTCTTCGATCTTCTCCTCTAGCTATTCCTTTATTCTTCTCCTCTTTTTTCTTCTACTTCTTCTTCTTCTTCTTCTTAATTTTTATCGGGAACGAGGGTGTCGAGGATCGCCGAGGGGTCGAGGGTCGGGAACTAGGGTAGAGGGTCGAAGGTCGTTAAGGGGTCAAGGGTCGAGGGTTTTAGGGTCAAGGGTTCGAGGGTTCTATAGGGTCGAGGGATCGAGGGTTGAGGGTTCCAGGGTCGTCTAGGGGTCGAGGGTTCCAGGGTCGTCGAGGGTTCGAGGGGTCGAGGATCGCCGAGGGGTCGAGAGAGGTTTCCTACTGTCAAAGTATTGAAGAAATCCATGGCTTGATCATTAGCCGGAAGTAACCAGGGCATGACGAAGTCCTCCAAAGTTATTTTGGAATGGTGTCCCGGATAGGATAATTTGCCTTTTTGTATGAATTTCAGCAAGGCCTTCCAAATAACGATATTTGGAAGGTTCTTGCTGAACTTTCTACCAAAAAGCGAATTATCCTATCTAGGACTCCATTCCAAAATAACTTTGGAGAGCTTCGTACCATCATGCACCTGTTACTTTCACCTAATGATGAAGACATGGTTTTGTTGAATCCTTTGACACTAGGCAACCTCCCGACCCCTCGGCGATCCTCTCGAACATGAGAGGAAGAAGTGGATCACCGAGGGGTCGAGGGTTCCAGGGTCGTCGAGGGTTCGAGGGGTCGAGGATCGCCGAGGGGTCGAGAGAGGTTTCCTAGTGTTAAAGTATTGAAGAAATCCATGGCTTCATCATTAGCCGGAAGTAACCAGGGCATGACGAAGTCCTCCAAAGTTATTTTGGAATGGTGTCCTGGATAGGATAATTTGCCTTTTTGTATGAATTTTAGCAAAGCCCTTCCAAATAACGATATTTGGAAGGTTCTTGCTGAACGCTGTACCAAAAAGCGAATTATCCTATCTAGGACTCCTTTCCAAAATAACTTTGGAGAGCTTCGTACCATCATGCACCTGTTACTTTTGCCTAATGATGAAGACATGGTTTTGTTGAATCCTTTGACACTAGGCAACCTCCCAACCCCTCGGCGATCCTCTCGAACATGAGAGGAAGAAGAGGATAAAAAAAGAAGAGGAAGAAGAAAAAAAAGAGGAGAAGAAAGAATAGAGGGTCGTCGAGGGACATAGATGTAGTGTCGTCGTTGTCGATATACCCCCTCCCGATAGCTTCAACACGTGGGGGGGGTCGATATTACCCCCTCCTTGAAGTGTTCTCGAGGCCACCCCAAACCCTTGAAGCATTGTCGAGGCCACCCCAATCCCTAGAGAAGCAGCATTGAGGCCACTAATTAATATATATGATTCCTTACTATGATTAGGTAGCTAGTTCTACGTTTGCCACTAATATATCCATCTGTCATGTTTGAATAATAATTTCCATGTTGTAAATATTTGTAGAAACTATGGACACCGCCCGAGACAAAGCAGAAGAAGCATTGTTGAGGGACATAATCGCAGAAGGAAGTGATGCCATCTCGTTGTTTCTCAACGACACTGATGGTCTGGAAGGAGAGGGTGAAGAAGCTGGCTACGGTGACCTAATGCCGGTGCAAGAAGAAGAACATGAGGATGGCTCCGGTGACCCAATGCCGGTGCAAGAAGGAGACCGTGATGACGGCTCCGGTGACCGAACCGAGTCCGGCCAGGTATATATATTAGTTAAGCCTGTGCTGACTAGCTAATTGATGCATTCAATGTTTTGGTATGTACACATATTAATTAAGTCTTTGTTCTTTTTTGTAGCCCTCTGGATCGAGCACAACTTCGGTAAAGAGACGAGGCCCGAAGAAAAAGTTGAGCTCGGATGAAAGGTTTGAGATCATAGCAATCGCGCCTGACGGCCAACCGATTGAACCCATCCGAACAAAGAACGCATTTGTTGCTCAGTGCGGGGTTCTGGTTAGGGACAAGATCCCGATCAGCATCCAGCAATGGTTTAAGACGGCTACAGAAGACCCTGAGGTGTCTTATGTTAATGATATGCAGAAAAATGATCTTTGGACTGAGCTGAAGTCAAATTTCACCCTACTGCCAGAGGATAATCCAGAGAACCCAGTTAAAAAGCAAATAATCAAGTCTTTTGCTCTTAAGAGTATGGCAGAACTATTCAGCAGGTGGAAGAAAGAGCTGAATAAGTTTGTCGAAAATAATGAGACACCAGAATTCAAGGGCAGATATGAGAAGATCAGAGATCACTGGCCTGCATTTGTGGCCCACAAGACATCGGTAAAGAGTAAGAAGATGTCGGCGACAAACAAGCAAAATGCTGTGAAGAAGAAGCATCACCATCGCACGGGGTCAGGTGGCTACCTCGTAGCCCGGCCTAAGTGGGCCAAGACTGAGAAAGATCTGATTGATAAAGGGATCGAACCAGAGACAATTAACTGGCCAGACCGTTGCCGGACTTGGTTCTTCGGGGCTAGCGGAACCTTGGACCCTGTAACAGGGAAGTGCATTTGGACGAACGATCAACTGGGCATACCAGTCAGGAAGCTGCAAGCAAGAGTACAAGCGATAGAGGAACGAGAAGCAAATCGCAGCAAACGTACTGCCGAAGCTTCCCCCAAAGCTACCCCGCCATCTCAGCGGAGAAGCAGCGTGGCTTCCACCGAGCTGCTTCAGCCGGAGCATGCCTTGACGGCTCCTGCCAACTATCCCGTGGATGCTATCATGGAGTCTCAAAATTGCCACATTATGACACAATGGATGAATTTGAAGGTCAAGGCGGCTGTTGGCTCTATTTATTCTACTGAACCCGGCGCAACTTTTCACTGCCGGCCGATTCTAGAAGGATATGCTAGGGTGATGGTGGATGAAATAATGGAAGGATTTGAGGACCTCCAGCTTGACCACCCTACCGGTGAAGGGGAGACTAGGCTGGGGTCTGCTCTGAAGACTCCATGCCTATGGCGGAAGGAGCTCATCAACCTTCCGAACTGGACGCCTCCGCCTCCTCCTCCTCCTCCCGCAAGTCAGGGCACTCCACCTCCTCCACCGCCTCCTCCTTCGGTGAGTCAGGGCACTCCGCCTCCTCCACCGCCTCCTCCTCCGGTGAGTGACGATCAGGGCACTCGAAAGGTTCCTTCTCCAGCGCGTGGCGGCACTCCGCCTCCTTCTCCGCCTGCGCCGACGCGCTCGAGTAGCCAGCCTCCTCCTTCTCCGCCTAGTCAGCAAGGGCGGAAGAGACCTGCCGCTCCTCCGGCTGCTCCGGCGCGTCATAGTCCTTCTCCTCCGCCTCGTAAGAAAGTAAAGAAGACAACCGCTCCGTCTTCTCGGCCCGCGTCTAGCAGTACAGCCAGAGGCGGGAGGACATACAGATTCGGTCCTTCTCTAAAGACTCCAGAGAAGTTACCATACGAGAGGACACCGGAGGAGAACGCCGAGATCGCACGAACCGAAGTGGATGACTGGTTTCAAGGGTTGAAAGCAAACAGACATCCACTTCCGGAGGAGCAGGTAGATCCGGTGAAAGCGAAGCGCACTCTGGCTGCCCTGACAAAACCACCCAAGTCTCCGCCGAAAGGAAACTATGAGCGCATTATTGGAAAGGAATTTGCCGAAGCGGAGCGGTCGGGAAGTACTGTCAGTGATCAAAGGCTGAGGGAACAACGAGCTGGGAAACAAATTGCCCAGCTCAGCGAACAAGCGAAGCAATCGTGCCCCCCGCTCAAGTTGCCTAGCCACAACGTCGCTAATGATCCGAGGATGGTTCCAGGTTATAGCAATCTTGCAGATTACCTGCTCGACGATGTACATTACGAACCCATGGAGGTGCAGATACAAAGATACGATTACGGGAAGCCTCTCGTCAAAGATGAAAGATCTCTATCAACGATGATGCGAAGATTGCATGATTGGTACTTGAAAATCTGCAGAGACTCGGGGGGAAGGAGTACTTTGTATGTGAAAGTTAAAAAGGAGCATGACCTCGTTGGAATTGAACTGATGCATGTTCCATTTGAGGACTTCTATCAGTTTTTCAATCAATTGGCCCTCGATAAAACAATGGTCGCCTGCTACTGTCTGTAAGTAGTACTACTTCTGTCATTAAGTCTCTCTATATAGCTCAACTCTTTCATTGCATGTATTTATAATCATCCTCACTATATTATGCAGATTGAAGATCGCCGAATTGAAGAAAAGACAAGTCGGTGATATTGGGTTCATTAACACATATCTCATAGATGCAACTCAAGTTAAATTTCATGCCGCAGCTACCAAGGCCAACTTGCTACGATCGTTGGTCATAAATGAAAACAAAGATATAATACTCTTTTCTTACAACTAAGTGAGTGTTACTGTCTTGTGCGTATTCGGTTTCCCTTATATATTAGTCAAGGTTATAGTAATGTAATTGATGAGTTATGCATGCATGTGCAGTTTCCACTATATTCTCCTAGAGATTAAGCTTGAGCAGGGACTAGTAACCGTCTTAGACTCAAGACGAAAAGATCCAGAGGACTATGCAAACATGACTCAAATACTCGAGAAGTAAGTTAAATCGATCATTATCCACCATATCAGCAACTTTGTTCATTTCCTGATATATCAAGTAATTGTTTTCTTTGTCCAACAGGGTTTGGAGAAAATTCACCAGAAAAGCTCCGGGACTGCCGAAGGAGCTGCAATTTAGACACCCGAAAGTAAGTACTATAGTAGCATGTTCCGCGCATCTACTAGTCATTCAAGCGCTAGTTTCATCAATACCATTTGGCATTCTTGCTTATCAGTTTGATTGACCTCTATTTCTTGTAAAGTGGTTGTGGCAGGAAGAAGGGAATGATTTCTGTGGATACTATGTTTGCGAGTCCATCCGGCACACGACCTGTGAGCGGGGCTACACTGACAAACAATATGAAGTACGTAAATAACAACATTCACAATTTTATTTTATTACCATCATTTTGTGTTGAGTTTCATTCATTCATATATATATATGTATTGACCCCCTTCTTTAAATTAGATGTTTCGGAAGCGGGATGAACTCCTAGCACCAGCTCGCATGCGAGAAATTCAAGAGGAATTGGCGGCATTCTTTCTTGACCACGTGATCCCTGAAGACGGAGAATACTATGTGGATCCTGAGTCCGTATGATTATATTTGTAAGAGATAATTATTGTATATATGTAGCCGATAGTGTCGTATAGATATACGAGAACTTGTTGTTCGACCAATCTCTCAGAGAAGGAGAGGTGGTCGATATCACTTCTCTCTGTATGCATATATGTTCATGACGATCTTCTGTTTCCTTCGTTTGCTTACTAGCTAGCTAGCGTGTCTAGTCCTCTCTATACGTATGTATAGTACGTAGCGTCAACCAAGCACGGACATAAGCGAGGACACTTCTCTCTATTAATTATAGCTAGCTAACACAATATATGAAACACCTAAATTAACCCCCCAAACCACCCCTTTCAAAAAAACAAAAAACCCATCCACAGAAATGTTGATGCGTGGATGCCTATTGGTCCCGGTTGCTGCCACCAACCGGGACCAAAGGGTCTCCTGCCTAGGCCCGCGCATAGGCCACGTGGAGGCCCATCTATCCCGGTTCTGGATTGAACCGGGACTAAAGGGACAGGGCATTAGTACCGACCCTTTAGTCCCGGTTCCAGAACCGGGACAAAAGGCCCTTACGAACCGGGACGACAGGCCCTTTTTCTACCAGTGACTGCTGAACAACAGGGAAGTGATTGGGAGCAATGGAGTTTTCTGTGAGCTTTAGGCTAAGAAGGACTTTCATCCTAGTAACTTTGAGACGATTAGGACCGGGATTTAATGTAGTTGCTTTACAACCACATAAACTGGTCCAGAAACTAGATTAGAATGATGCACTCTAATTAAGCATCAACTTGAGCTGAAATTTTGCAAGGCCACATTATTTGGTCATAGTAACACGCTGTAAAAATTTCATACCAATTGGGTTCACCAAAATGGTACTTGCTTCACAGCTATTCTCCCTGACTAGAATCTTGCAATAATTCTAGAGAAATATTGGCTAGGTGAACTGGTGCCAAATTTGGTGGAGAGAAGTCCGTTGGGAAGGAGAACAATCTGGTAATTTATCAGGATTTTGGAAGCAATATAAAATGCACTAGCTTCACAACCTGAAAATTTTACCAAAAGCAAAGATTTGGTCATGTGCTCACACAGATGACTGGATGGGGCTGAAATTTGTAGTAGTGTGCTAATATGAGCACATGAAGGAGTGTGCAAAATTTCAACTTATTTGGAAAACCCTAGCTAGCACTTCCTTCACAAAGGCTTCCCTCACACAGGAAATTTGAAAAATCACTGAGGAAGTCTCGCTAGGGAAATAAATTTGAATTTTGTCATAGGTCAATTATTTGGACAGGAAAAGATGTCCAAAAAGTTTGGGATCAAATGGGCAAAGATAAATAGCACTTTCTTCACAACGTGTCATTTAGGACAGAATAGGAAATGAATTTATTGAGCATGATGAGAAATATGTCCAACAAAATATAAGACACAAAAAATTTATAACAATATTTTGGGAATTTTTGGATGGGCAGAAATATAGGTTGCTTCACAACCTAGGGTAGACACGGTTATTCCTTTAATAGAAAAATGAATTTTCCCTAGAAAAAGAAATTAGGGTTTGGTCAAGCAATGGAGTGACATGATCTTGGAAAGGTTTTGAGGATCATGAGTCACTTGGAATAGGAAATGAAGGTGATTTCCCAGGTGACAAGGCCACATAACCACTCCAAAAAGAAAAACAGAGCAAAAACCAAATAGATCAAAAGAAAAAGAAGAGGGCCAAAATCCAGGCTATTACAACTATTACCCCCTTAAAGAAATCTCGTCCTCGAGATTTAGTTGGCCAGGGAACAAGTATGACTTGAGGACACCGTTTCCAACTCGTGTATCCTTTTCCTTTATTTATTGTTCCCCCAAGAATTTCATATGATTTTTTCCCTTGCTCTAGGGTGGTTTGCTTCACCTTTCCCCAAATTATGATGGGCTTTTGCTCACACACCAAATCCTTTTGCTGACATTGATTCTTTCATATCTGCGGTGATATCCAATGGATCTGAGCATAAATTTCCTTTTTTCATGAAAACTTTTTTACTTCTGTCATGGGGTTGCTTCAAATAAATACAGGCCTTCTGGTTTCAACAAATGCTGAGAATTCATCATGGACATCTCTAACGAAATCTGACTGCTCATAAGTGGTACTGATTTATTTTGATTTATTCCTTTCGCTCGAGCATGAGATATGTACCAAAGATCTGACTGCCTTTTGTCAGGAGCAATATGACGATGCATGGAGTTATAGCTGTGTCATACCTCAAATATTTTCACCTTGAGACTGGCCCGACAGGGGCTGACGGACAATTTCTTTTCCTGACAGGATGAGCGTGTACTTGATTCCGTTGGTGAGTATACCGGGTCTGAGCTGATTGTTTGGATTTTGATTTTCTCATTTTGTCGGTATACCCATTTGGATTTTCCACACTAACCATTCCAAGCGGGTCAGCGGGATATGAAATTCTTATAAAACTGAATAGGCCTCTGAGGGTTTGCCTTTGTGGATCCCTAGGGAATTACGACCTCCAACTGAGTTGGGGGTATCCGGACCCTGATGGTCGTGCAAAAACCATCATACCTTTGTTGTCAATCTCACCCTTTAACGGTCATGATTTTCTATGTTAGGATACCTTACTGAAATAACTTGCCACACCTGTCCTTGATTCTTCGTTTGTCCAGGGAAGTGATTAGTGCAATATTTTTGACATTGTTCCTTGTGCCTGTTTTCTGACCCGGGCCCGCACACATATGACATATACCGAGGTTTGTAGCTGTACGGAACTCATTGCTGAGGCCAATCATTGAAGAAGGTGACAAGGTTTTAGGGCATCTCCTTGTCAGTTGTGGGAATAATGACCTTGATGACCTTTGTCATGACTGCTGATTTGGTGATATCATCCCCAAATCCTGTCAATTTTTGTAATTCATGAAATGCATCTCTACTTACTTTCCTTTGCCTGACCCATGAGGTTGTGGGATCCTCACTTTCCTTGGGTATATCTGCGGGATCCTTGCCGCATCTCGTATGAGTGATTAATATGACTGGGGATACATGCCCACCATATATGAGATTCACATGCAACCAAACATTGGGTTTCTGAAGAATACTTATGCCCTGACAGATTTGTGCTTCCGACAAAATGTTGCGAGTCTGATTCTTGAGCGGTACTGCTTATCATATAACTTCTGAGGACGGTGTATTAGTATGATACTGACGCAGACTGAATGGCTTACGAGAGAAGCCATCCAAGTAGCTTGTTGAGGAAGACATGTTATCTTCTATTCAAATCTTTTCTCTAGGTATCGTGCAGAAGAATGCTCTATATATAGCTTACACATGAAGCTTGGACTGATTTTTGTGCTGGAGAAGCTTGAGTTCCGTACTTGAGAAGCTTCTCCTCGGGTTTGCTTGTTGAGAAAAATTCATTTTCGTCTGTCAGAAGCTTTTACCGAGGTATCTTGCTGAGAAAGATCGGGTATCTTGGACCGGAAATTGTTCACATATCATGCTGAGGAAATTTGAGGAGCCTTTCATCATAGATTTCTTCCGATAACGTGTGGAAGAAGACTGAGTTTCTCACATCCCAAGCTTCATACTAATCTTCAGACTAAAATCTACACACACACACACCCATAATATTCTGGGGCTGATTATTTGCATGAGAAAATTTGTTTGATTGTCTGCCTTCAGCATATCACATTCTGACTTTATTTCGGATGATTACATATCTCAAGCATCATGCATAGCTGAGCCAAAAGTTTGTATATGATCCATACATTTGATAGAAAATGTACCATTGATCTTGTACCTGACTTGTCTTGCTGCTGACTTGATCATTACTGCTGTGAGGATTTTGTACTCATGTAGACTTGAGTTATCCATACTGTTGTGAGGAGTGCACACTAATGCAAAATTGATTATCAGCCTCAAGATCAGATATTTCCCATTTTACTGCAGACGACTGAGAATTCCATTCTGTTTAGCTAAGTTTCCAAACATTTAAACTCCTGGTTGCTTCTTTGAGTCCGGTGTTGGTTGATGAGCAACTCTTTATAGGGAAAAAATAATGTAAGACTGGGGCCCAAAAAGAGAGAAGCAAAAGAAAACTCAACTAAATAAAAGCACACAACAACAATCAGTTCACACATAATCAATGTCACATATTACGGCTAGTCACACAATATGCATGCCTTCTTAAGCACACAAATCTCGCAGGAACTCTGGTTCTACGATCTAGCATGCTGTGACGGTTTGCACGAGGACGAATAAATGTGTGGAAGAATTGGTGTAAACAGCGCTACACCAAGTTCTAGCTTAGCCAGGTAGCAACCTGGACTAGGTCGGAGGCGAGGATGTACTCGGTAATCATTTAGTGGGACATGAAGGTCGCAACCACATTATTATCAAGAGGACGGAAAAAGATCCGTACTCGTCCAAGGAATAGGATAGCAGGGAAAAACTGAGGCTGCTGACATTGCCCTTTTTTGATAACTAAGATCATTAAGGGTTGCCAACATGATAGAATGAAAGAGCGATTTGGGATAGAAGCATGTCCATCACTGAAATGATAGGCGGGGCTGAAAGGAGGATATTGGCGCGATACCTGACCACCATTTCTGCAAACAGTGTCTGGATCACTTGGCATCAATCTACTGGGACAGAAATGACACCAAACACCGAAGAATGAGCAAGAAAAAGAAAACTGGAGCTGAGCTGTAGTGGATCCAAACCGATGCTAGTTACATTCACCAGATAAACCGTTAGCAACAAATACTAATGCTATATGCATGCTATGCAACAAACAAATGCAGCAACCAAAAGCAATAAACAAGCCAGACTTTAAACTACCGATTTCTACCGGTTTCTACCGCTCGCGCTGACTAGGGTGTCCTACAGCCAGACCTTCTCTGATACCAAGCGCTGTAGCACCCCGGCTTAGAGAAACCGGAACGCCCCGTATCCTAGCCCAGAGATCGAGGAGAAGTCTTCTGGAATACGGCACTTCTTAGCATAGAACAAACCATCTTTCTATTATTACACGAATTTGATTACAAGGTCTCCGATATTACAATGAATAACATCGGCTCATCGACACTATGCCATCCTTAGTTGCTCTATGCAAGCAGCAGAACAACTCGAAGCAGTGAAAAAACTACTGGCAGCGGAACAACGATGATGGTGGTGAACTCCAATACGCAGGGACTCTGGCTGGAACTCTTATCCTATCTCGCACGAACGAAAACCACGACAAGCAAGCAATCAAATCCGGCATGACCTGCAAACTGGCATGACATGCCAGGTCAGTACATTGAATGTACTTGCAAGCTCACAATAACCAAAAGAATTCAAGACAAACAACAACATGACAATTACATGTTAAGCAGGAATTATCATGAGATCATTAGGATAACATGGCATGAACGACATGAACATAATACTGCTAGAACAATATGAGCATGGCATGAACATCTAAATCTGACGATACTAGCATGCAGCATGCTGACACTATATGCACCACTTATTCTGCTCGGGTTATCTCATTAACAAACGGTGATCCTTCCGGCGATCACAACCATGACCAACACTTGGCCTCAAACATTGATCTTTCCGGCGATCACTACCAACTTATCTCATCATCGAACTAGTTGTTATTAATCACATTATTATTATTACTATTGACTCACAGTGTGACCGACACGAACTGGGCCCTTATCTGTGGGCATGACTATCGATAGATTTAATATACACTCTGGAGAGGTTAGTACACTGTACCCACACTATGGAACCCATGGCCTCGCACTCCCATTCGGGTGGACGAACGGTGTTATGACAAAACCGATCTACTGCCATGACACTCTCCTGGCCACTCCGACTCACTACCCTCCGGGCTAGTCCAGGTTGGCCCCGTGTCTACCAAAGACACACGACCACTGTCGTGGCCAACACATAAACTATCTCACACGGGGACACTGATCCATAACAACAATAACAACAACAACAAAAACGGGCACACAAGGCTTATGTCCGCGTACCTGATCAGGGTAGTGCATGCCCATTACCTTCCCTCGTTGGAGGCACCGGCGAGAGGCACGATAATAGACCCAGTTAGGACCTTCCCACAAAGGTAGGCGTGGTTGCACTGGTCAGTTCGATATGGTGGCACCATGACCTAGCCAACAGTTGTTCAAGTTCAATTTAGTTCGGTTAAACTTGAATGCAATATGGTGAGCCATGATAAGATAACATGATGCAATTACAATGCATGAGCATGATATCAACATACGCACGGATGCAACATAACTATCCACCATATCAACAAGGAATCATCTCCAACTGAGCATGGCATAATGACGAGCATGAATATTACCAGTACAACACTACTCATAGCATAACATGACCATTATCATCAACCATAAATAACATGCAAGAACTCATGAATAACATTACCGAGTAAACACTTAACCAACTAACAGCAAAGGAACAATGCATATTAACAGTACCCGGTAACCAACGTTAGTCATGCACCGAAGAACATGACCACCCCAACATGTACTACTATCAAGCATAACAATATTAAAGTAAGAGTAACAAGTAGTTCATGATAACAAGGTGCAAGAAACATAGCATGACGATAATCACCAATCCACAAGCATGACCGAAACTACGACAGCAGTAGCAAAACAAACATATAGTTATTAAAGATTCAAGTTGAAAACCAATGCTACTGCATGTCTATCATGCAAATGGTGGTTGTGGATTGCCTGGGGTTGAAGAAATCACCGGGAAGTTGTGCGGAAAGATCGCACAAAGATTCACCAGAAACAGTTCTCTCTCGGAGGGGCTGTTTACGGGAAAGGGCAAAGTGGTCATTTCAAGTATGTCAAACCATAGTGAAAATGAAACCAATAGAATAGGCTCGACGAAACAAAGACGTGGGCTTCAGAATCACCTCATTTGGAGTTGGGAGTAAAAAGATATGATAGTTTTTCTGCCAGGGACCTATCTGTAAGGAAATCATCACAAACAAGCCCTCAGCAGGAAAAACAGAACGCGCCTCTCTGGAAGTACGCTTTCTCTGAAGTGAAAACGTACTCCGGACTGAAGTAGAAGAAGGATGCGCCTTCGGGAAAGGAAAACGTACTCCAGTGGAATACGTCTCCACTTATCCACGCTGGCAAGCGCGGGGCAGGGGCTTGGGTCGCCGACGCGTGGGGCCCACTACGCTTTATCTCTCCTACCTGGCCTTCTCCTTCCTCTTTCTCCCACTGGCCCAACCAAAGCAGAGGAGGGAACATGGGAGGGACGACGCCGTCTACTGCCCCGGCGGCTCCGGCAGTCCCCGGCTGCGCCGAGGCCACTGGCGAGACCGACGAGTAGGACCGCGTTCAACTGGGCATGCCGCGGGCGCCGTGGAGGGACGTGTGGCGGCGCCTCGCGGAGGCAGAGAACATGCGGCGGTGGCCGAATCTTGGGGTCACGGCCTGAGGCACTCCGGCGAGAGGGTGGGGTGTTGTAGAGGTTCGCCGGAGCACGAGGAAGACTCTAGTGAGGTCAGTGGGTGGTGGAGGGGACCGGATGGCTCGGATATAAGCTGAGCTTCACGGCGGCCATGGCGGCATAGGGCCACGAGGAGAGGCTCTGGAGCTTGTGGCAGAGGTCTGGGGAGGAGCAGAGGAGTGCGATAGAGCGGTTGGTGAGCTCGGGGAAGCTCAGGGCTGGCTATTTTTAGCCGGACAAGGGAGGCCGTGGATGATTGCCGCTGCTCGAGCTCTCCCAAAGCTCTGGCGAGGCTCAGTGAGCATAGGAGAGCGCGGGAAGGCGAAGAGGGAGGTAACGGATGAGCTACGGAGGCGCACAGGGTGAGGGGGGTGAGGGCGCAGAGGAGAAGTGGCTGAACGCCATTAAAGCCTCGATCGGCCACAGTGCGCCCGTGGCTGCGCGGCGACGAGCAATGACGGAGGAGCTAACGGAGGAGGAGATGGCTCTAGGAGTACGGCACCGACACAGTAAAACGGTGAGACATGATCAAGAGCATGAAGACGACGAGAGGGAGAGGGGCCGGAGCTACAAACCATTCAGCTCGCGTCCATGGCATGCCAGAGCTCGTGATCACCGCGTGCACTAGTGCACACAGTGGCACACGGCCGGCAAAATGATGTCTGGGGGCTTGTCCTTCCTGGGGAGGTTGCAACTGAAGTGGTAGTTTGGTTAAAAGTGCTCTGGTTAAAAGGTAATTAACCTCTAAAGTTTACTGCAGTAAACTTAGGTGAGCACTACTGAACAACAGGGAAGTGTTTAGGAGCAATGAAGTTGTCTGCGAGGTTTAGGGTTAGAAGGACTTTCATCCTGGTAACTTTGAGAGGATTAGGACCAGGATTTAATGTAGTTGCTTTACCATCACATAAAGTGGTCCAGAAACTAGACTAGGATGATGCACTCTGATGAAGCATTAACTTGAGCTGAAATTTGGCAAGTCCTAATGATTTGGTCATAGTAAGATGATTTAAAAATTTCATACCAATTGGGTTGACCAAAATGGTACTTCCTTCACAGCTATTCTCCCTGACCTGAATCTTGCAAAAATTCCATCAAAATATTGGCTAGGTGAACTGGTGCCAAATTTGGTGAAGAGAAGTCATTTGGATAGGAAAACAATCTGGTAATTTATCAGGATTTTTGAAGCAATATAAAATGCACTTGCTTCACAACCTGAAAATTTTACCAGAAGCAAAGATTTCGTCCTGTGCTCACATAGATGATTGGATGGGGATGAAATTTGGAGTAGTGTGCTACTATGAGCGCATGAAGGAGTGTGAATTTTTTTAGCTCATTTGGATAAACCTAGCTAGCACTTTCTTCACAAAGGCTTCCCTTAGAGAGGAAATTTGAAAAATCACTGAGGAAGTTTGGCTAGGCAAATAAAGTTGCATTTTGGCACAACTCAATTATTTGGACAGTAAAAGATGTCCAAAAATTTTGGGATCAAATGGGCAAAGATAAATAGCACTTTCTTCACAATGTGCCATTTAGAATAGAATAGGAAATGAATTTATTGAGCATGATGACAAATATGGCCAATGAAATATTTTGCCATATATGAGGAATATATGACCCCAACAATTTATAAGAATTATTTGGGGATTTTTGGATGGGCAGAAATATAGGTTGCTTCACAACCTAGGGCAGACATGGTTATTCCTTTAATAGAAAAAGGAATTTTCCCTAGAAAAAGAAATTCTGGTTTGGTCAAGCAGTGGATTCACATGTTCTTGGCAAGGTTTTGAGGATCATGTGTCACATGGGATAGGAAATGAAGGTGATTTCCCAGGTGACAATGCCATGTAACCACTCGAAAAAGAAAAACAAAGCAAAAACCAAATAAATCAAAAGAAAAAGAAAAGGGCCAAAATCCAGGCTGTTACATTCGGCCTGAACACAGTCGATTCGTACGTCTCTTCGCTAGCATGTGGGGTGGCGAGCGGCCTCAGGCCCGTAGAGTCCATGATCGATCCAGTACTCCCGCACCTTGCCACTCGTGCGCCTCCTGATGAGGCACCACGAGCACGAAGGCCATCTAGGCGAAGTACCATCCCGGTTCAGTGATCACCTCCACGCACGGGAGGCGTCGCGGATGACTGTGGCGGCCTCATCGAACACGCCACTACGTGCCATAAAGCCGTTGCCGATGTTGAGCATGCGCGAGCATTGATGGCCCCGTGGCACACGTCGATGTGGGTCCCATAATAAAATAGTCAGCACAACTGAAGCATCATAGAGTTTTGAAATAACAATCTGGGGTTTATCACGACCTTCATAAATAGCCATAATACCAACAACAACACAAGGAGTCAACCTCCAAAAGGTAAAACATATAACAACAAGGTACCAATACAATTAGGTTTCTCAAGAAGTCTTATTCAAAGTTGTAATGACTAAGCAACTGGTTCGAGCCACCCGCAGTTTCCCAGATTTAGGAGTTTAACAAGGTGATTTTGCATCAGGTACCCTACTATTCTTGCTCTTCTGCCTTCTTGTGAAGCTCCAATATCATATTGGCAGCTGCCGAGCACTTCGCCTCGTGTGGGGTAGGACGAGGACCACCAGTGAGGCTCATCTCAAAATCAGGGCATCTCAAACGTACACTGGCTTGGTACACTCGTGAAAAGATAGGAAAAGGACGGTGAAGAAGTGCTCAAAAGTCAACACACACACACAACATCAATTCTGGTTATTCCTAACTGGGGTCCTAATCAGTCAGATCTAAGATAACCACTTATTGAATGTTAAACAAACCTAACACTTCAACGGAGCATAACATGTGATAAATAAACAAGCAGCTTATTTGGATTGCTACTTTGACATCAAGAGAGCAGCAAGCCCTGGCTATTGATCTGACACCTTGAAAACTCTTTTTGTCCAAGCATGGTTAGCTCATCACACTATGTATGTTATCATCTCAATGCAGAAAACGAACCAATACCTGTAGGGATTAAATTCGATAAATGAGAATCAGGAAGTATGCATGTGGCACAAGACCCATTCATATGATATTCGTAATTGTTATGCCTACATGTCCAAGGACCTAATACTTGCCTATCTAGAATATCTAAGAGATAAAAGTAAACATTTCTACATACCATCTGATACTGAAGGTAATACTGTGTATCTTGGTAGTATCCAGTGGGCCCCACGACAGATCTCATCAAGCTCCTGCATTGACAAGTGTCAAGGGTACCAGTGGCATTTAAAATTGTAATACATAGGTTCAGCTTGAGGTTTCTTACCTTGCATTGTTGGAGGAGTGCCTCCCTCAATTTCTTTCTCTTAGTGATCGATTGGCCACCATCTCCATAGCAAGATGAATTGGTAACTACTGTCATATCTGAGCAAGTTTCCTCGTATTTGCTTATTATTGATATAGCTTTAGGTGTCATCTTTCCTTCTACATATGTTTTAAAACATGATGAGTACAAGAAACGCTGAACTAATATAGAAGCAACTTCTTGCCAAAACATTTAAAAAATCCAAAAAAACATCTTGCCAAAATTGGCGACAGTTCCGACAGGTGATTTGTACATCATAAACTGCGGTGGACGATTTGTCCACAATGAAAAGTGTGATACACCACAGTTTAGCACAGAACTTTTGAAAACATATGGCCCAGAGGAAAACTTGCCAACAGTGTTGACTGCAAAACTGTAACAGTTCTACAGCGTGATTGTAAATGTAACCATGTTTAAAACGTGACATGGATAGAATACCACTCAAGAGTGTTTGGATGTCCATATCACACTGAGCACTTCTTTCCTGAAGTATGCTTTCCTTGCGAAGCTGAAATGAAGAGAGAATAGGAGAGTTCACATCATATTCTCAACTAGAAGAAAGTTATAGGAAGCAAGCATAATTTTTTCCTGAAATAAGAGAAAAGACATGTAACATACAATTTTATCCTGTATTTTCTGAATTAATTGCAGTGAATCATCTTTCTGTCCATCATCGTTGTACTTACTTGTGGCATCTTCAAAGAAAATTTTGGAAAACATAGAGTAAAAATTTGGGAAGACCGGTTACCAATATATAAAAAATAAGCAGGCTTGGGTAGGTTTATCGAAACCTGACTCTTCAGACATTTCCGTATTTTTGCGTTCCAAAGCACGGTTCTTCAGTGAAGGATCAGCACACGTCACCTGTGACACAACAATTAGATCTTCAAGTTAATCAAGAGTGAATGGATCACATGAAAACCTTGGCCTAAATACCACCTACGCATCTAAAACTGATTTATGGAAAGGATGAATATTCCTTTTGATTAATTGAGCACATATGGTGTGGCTCCTCGCTTAATATGAACATCATCACCCAATAAGATTTCAAAAAATAGCATGGGGGAGGGGATCATTGGGTCAGAGCAATTTTCGGCTCTACAAGAATAGCCTGGACGATGCGAGGAAGACGGCCTGGCGATTACGACGACGAGATTCTCCGGGTTGAGCAGTTGCAGGAGCGACAACCCTCGTTCTTCCCGGCAATGGGTACGGCCAAGATCAACATAGGAGGGGGAAGGGGGCAGCGGCTCTGGTGAGAAGCCAGAGCTGCAGGTGAAGAGAGGGAGCAGCGACAAGGAAGGAGGAAGGAATCGGAGAGGCGGCACGGGCTGGAAAGAGGGAGCACAAGGAGGGCGTTTCCGCGGAAGAACCTGACCTGCGGCTTGACGGTGAGGAGGGGCGCACCGATATATCTTGATAGTGGCGGCGTGTGAGAGGAGGGGATGGTGGTCGGCGATGTAAGGCTCGGTGGCGGAGGTGCGCACCGAACCAGCCCTCGTCACCGTGTTCCCGTCCTCCAGACGGGCACACGGTGGATCTGGTCGATTCCCCCACGGTCACCGCCTCGCAAGCTTGCTCTTCTCCTCCCGACGCTCACTAGATCTGTCGATGCTGAGATCGATTGTGTTGGCATGTGGAAAGAGATGAGGTTACGTGCGTGGAGAGAATACGAGGGGCTGACCAATCAGGAAGGACAAAACGCGTGAATTCTCTCTCCCTCTCTCACACACACACAAAGACACGTGTTCACTGCACACATAATGTACCTCTCTCGCCATTCGCTGCACCGCACAATGCGCCTCTGCCAATGCGAACATAGGGAGATGGTGCCCTTGCATTCGGCCATATTGTGTTTGATACTAGTATATAACTAGCTGACTCAAACATGCCTAATAGATTGACCAAACAAAACTTTCTCCTTGGTTTGCAAAACTTGCCTTGTATGTCTTGACAGTTTTTTCCTAGTCCTAGTATTTATCAATTTGATTGGCCGTACGTCTCCTCTGGTGGGCCCTATCCAATCTCATGCAGAGACATGATTTTTTTTCTTTTTTTGCGATGGAGAGACATGCTTGTCCACGTTGAAAACTTGTCCCACTTGCGTGTCCACTAATCTAGTGGTCGTTGCCACCTAAAGTTGCAGCTTTAGCACCATAGCCTCCTTGATGATGTTCCTTCAAATTAAAATGCGCGACCGTATTATCTCTGCAGTACTTGTTTGAGCATGCAACATCCTTATTCGATTGGTCAACCACCCATGCATATGATGTGCAATGCATCAACATGCATGTGTGTAACATTAACTAGTGTCATTTTGCCAATATATTTGATGCATAAATTTTCTGGAAAGTATGCGTCACTATATCTTGATCCTGACTCACTTGTACATTGTCATTGTGATCGATGTATCTTGATCCTGACCCTGACCCGCAAGGAGCCACAATATCTTGATCCTGACTCATGTCTTGTACATGTTGAGTATATGAGCGGATTTTTTATTAAATTACTCCATGTACAAATCATGAGCATAGCGCACACAGCACTAAGCACATACTTATTTCTAACCAGCTAATCATGTACTAGGCTGATAGTAGAAACATTTACGCAAATAGCTAGTACTGCACCCACGTGAAATTAAACAGGAGCGGGATAAACGTGTTACTCCAGTGGGCCTGCGAGAAGCCGCGGCGGCAGCGGTCTCCTCAGCGGCCTTCTTGGCAGCAGCAGCCTTCTCGTCAGCGAATCAATTGACTTCGGTGGTGGTGGACATGGTGATGACGAAGGTGACGCAGACGTAGACGAAGTAGAGGAATGGTGGCGAGCACTCCCGCGTCCTCTCCCTCCGTCGCCGCCGGGCTACGCCCGGGGGCCGACGACAATGTCAGGGGACTCCCTTTCTTTCGCCTCTTAGGGGTGGTGTGGGGCCCCTACACTTGTGGAGGCGCGTCCGATCCTGCAGAGTGTGGAGATGGGTGCGGCGATGAAGGTGGTGGCTGGCCATGCCTCGGGCGACAACGGCTGCAGGTTCATCGGGTAGCCCAGTCACGGGCGGCGGCTGGCCCGGTTCGGGTGGTGGCGTGAGGCGTTTAGCAGCGGTGCGCCATCTGGTTTCGGATCGACGACGACATGGAGGGCCTAGTGGACTCCTCGGCGGCACCTCCGATCATATCTGGTGCAGCCGGCGGTGTGGTCACTTCATCCGTTGGAGGTGGTCGACAGCGGCGGCTAGCTATGTTGCGACGGCGCCATCTCGATACGGATCGACGATAGCATGGAGGGCCTGGTAGACTGCTCGGTGGCACCTCCGGTCAGATCTGTTCTGGCCGGTGCAGCTAGCAGTGGTGGGCATCTCCTTTGGCGGAGGTGGTCGGCTTGAGGCTGGGTGGTCGGATCTCAAGATCCGTTCTCTAGTCCCGGCTGCGAGTCAAGGAGACATTGTTGCCAGTGAAAACCGAGCTGACGGCAGGCGATGGCAGTATTCTGTGTCATTACCTTGATGAAGACATTGTCGTGTAAATACTATTGACCCACTCGTGCTACTCCGGGAGAAACCCTAGGATCTGGTTTTCCATATCGGACAATGGCGGCACTACGGTGTCGTTTCTCTCTTGGGAGCATCATTTGTGGAGCAGCGCTGAAAGATAGAGGCAGGAGGTGGAGCTTCTTCATCTTGAACAGAGCTTCGGTGGAGATGTCAAGTCATGCCTAGCCGACAGGTGCTACGCTATGTCATGCGTGTTCGGCAGGTGCTAGGCATGAAAGATCTTCTAGAGTCTCCGCATCAGGATGCACGATCGCAGGGCGACAACGTAGTTGGGTGCCGTGGTGGCGTTGATGGATGGCCGGACTGACAAGGATGATGCGGATCTCTCTTTTGAAGACGGGACAACGGTTTGATGATGATGGATGCTTCTAAAACGTGTGCACCTGGTGCATGCTGTAGGTCTGCAGCACTCGTTGTTGGTTCTGATACGTCATATGGATGGATTGGCGACGACATCGGTTTTAGATATAAGGAGTGAGAGCGCTCACCATTATCATGTTTGTAAGTGTGAGTGGGGTGGCTTCTGGTTTCTTGATGTATGTTCCTGTCAGACCTTCGTGAAAATTTTAATAAAGATGGTTGTATGCATCGATTGATGCAGAGGCCCGAGGTTTAACCTCCATTTCTAAAAAGGGGAAAAGTAGCTTAATATTATTGAGAGGCCAAAAATCATTATATATATAAATATAAGGGAAAGTCAAAAGGCGAATGTAGAAGGCCAATATAAATCTAACAAGTACTACTGACATTCTTTGTAGTGAAGTTATTAACACCAACTCGAAGGATTGTGAAAATTTTGTACTGCATATCTATCAGGAACTTATTCGTATATGGATGTTCAAGTTATTCCTAACTCTCCGAAGTATTTATCCACTCAGGCACACAAAGATGGCTCTATACTAAACTGTGATCCATGTTGTAGACTTGGGATTCAGTTACTTTATTTCCCCAAAACTATTAATATATTGTCAATGTAGAGAAGTGGGTTTATCAGATGGTTGTGTACAACCTAGTTTGATGTCAATTAATTTTTGCTAGTCTCTCTTCACATTTAATATGGTTGTGTAATTTCGACCTTCCGAAAGGTGCTGGTAAAATCTTAGATACTTTTCCCATAGTGTACTTTAAACATCATGGCTTTGACCTTCCGAAAGGTGCTGGTAAAACCTTAGCTACTTTCCTCACTGTCTACTTTAAACAGAGTATATATCAAAAACCTACCACATTACGGGCTAGGTCTACAAAAAACTACCACTTTTCTTGATGTTTCAAAAACCTACCACAAAATTGGTTGACTGTTCCAAAAAACCCAAATGACCATGTTGATTAGAATTCATCCCGGTAAGCCATATGTTGTTGAGTGCTCAGGCACTTCGACACGGATGAGCTCCTCACAAGAGCCCTCCTCCTCGCTGGTGCTCCGACGCATCCACGGCCGGCATGCCCTGTAGCTGGCGCGCCTTGTATCTCCCCCGCCTACCGCCTTACAACACACGCGCGCGCCCGCCACCCTACAGCTCGCTCGCGCGCCTTGCTACTCGCTCACTTGCTCGCCCGCTGGCAGATAAGCTCAACTCGTTCATTGGTCGTCGCTGCCCCCCCCACTGTTGTGCAGAGGAGCTTTAGTTCGCCGCCGCTATTGCTGCCCACCGAAGCGACGACTATAGCTCCGCCAAATGTAGCAGCTCCTCAAGCTCCGCCGCTAGAGCAACGCCTGATACGTGTCCAACGTATGTATAATTTTTGATTGTTCCATGTTGTTATATTATCATTCTTGGATGTTTTACAATCATTTTATAGCAACTTTATATCATTTTTTGGGACTAACTTATTGACGTAGTGCCCAATGCCAGTTGCTATTTTTTCCTTATTTTTTACTTCACAAAAAATCAATACCAAATGGAGCCCAAATGCAGCGAAACTTTTTCGAGATTTTTTCTGGACCAAAAGACACCTGTTGGGCCCAAGAAATACCAAAGGGGGGCTCCGAGCGGAGCACAACCCACTAGGGCACGCCTGGGGGCCCAGGCGCGCCCAGGTGGATTGTGGCCACCTCGGAGGCCTCCCGCACCGTCTCTTTGCTCTATAAATACCCCAATATTCCAAAAACCCTAGGGGAGTAGACGAAAATCAATTCTAGCCACCGCAAGTTCCAGAAACACCAGATCTAATCTAGACACCATCACGCAGGGGTTCATCATCCACATTGGTGCCTCTCCGATGATGCGTGAATAGTTCATTGTAGACCTACGAGTCCGTAGTTAGTAGCTAGATGGCTTCCTCTCTCTCTTTTGATTCTCAATACAATGGTCTCTTGGAGATCTATTTGATGTAACTCTTTTTGCGGTGTGTTTATTTGGATCCGATGAACTTTGAGTTTATGATCAGATCTATGTTTTTATCCATGAAAGTTATTTGAGTTTCTTTGACCTCTTATATGCATGATTACTTATAGCCTCGTATTTCTTCTTCAAATCTTTGGTTTAGTTAGGCCAACTACATCGATTTTTCTTCCCATGGGAAGAGGTGGTTTGTGATGGGTTCGATCTTACAGTGCTTGATCCCAGTGACATAAGGGGCACCGACATGTATGTATCGTTGCTATTAAGGATAACAAGATGGGGTATATTTCTACATAAATAGATCTTGTCTACATCATGTCATCATTCTTATTGCATTACTCCTTTTCGCCATGAACTTAATACACCAGATGAATGTTGGATAGCGGTCGATGTGTGGAGTAATAGTAGTAGATGCAGGCGGGAGTCGGTCCACTAGTCTTGGGCGTGATGCCTATGTAATGATCATTGCCTCGATAAAGTCATGATTATTTGAAGTTCTATCAATTGCCCAACAGTAATTTGTTTACCCGCCGTATGCTATTTTTCTCGAGAAGGCACTAGTGAAATCTACAGCTCCCAGGTCTCTTCTTTATTATATTTGCCTTCGCGATCTATTTTTATTTGCTTTTATTTTCAGATCTATTAATCCGAAAATACAAAAATACCTTGCTGCAATTTATTATTATTTATTGTATCTCACGTTCCTGCGAGATCTATTTATCCAAATTAGTACAATTTTACCTATCTTTTTACCCATTGATGACCCACAAGTATAGGGGATATATCGTAGTCCTTTCAATAAGTAATATTGTCGAACCCAATGAGGAGCAGAAGGAAATGACAATCGGTTTTCAACAAGGTATTCTCTGCAAGCACCGAAATTATCGGTAACATATAGTTCTGTGATAAGACAATTTGTAACGGGTAACAAGTAACAAAAGTAAACAAGGTGCAGCAAGATGGCCCAATACTTTTTGTAGCAAAGGATAAACCTGGAGGACCTCTTATATAAAGCAAAGTGCTCCCGAGGAAACATGGGAATTGTTGTCAAGTTAGTTTTCATCATGCTCATATGATTCACGTTCGTTACTTTGATAATTTGATATGTGGGTGGACCGGTGCTTGGGTGCTGCCCTTCTTTGGACAAGCCTCCCACTTATGATTAACCCCTCTCGCAAGCATCCGCAACTATGAAAGAAGAATTAAGGTAAAATCTAACCATAGCATGAAACATATAGATCCAAATCAGCCCCTTTCGAAGCAACGCATAAACTAGGGTTTAAACTTCTGTCACTCTAGCAACCCATCATCGACTTATTACTTTGCAATGCCTTCCCCTAGGAACAAATAATGGTGAAGTGTCATGTAGTCGACATTCACATAACACCACTATAGCAGAGACAACAAACATCTCATCACTATATCGAACGGATACCAAATTCACATGATTACTTATAACAAGACTTCTCCCATGTCCTCAGGAACAAACGTAACTACTCACAAAGCATATTCATGTTCATAATCAGAGGAGTATTAATTATCATTAAGGATCTGAACAAGGAGTAATCAACACTACTAGCAACCCACAGGTACCAATCTGAGGTTTTGAGACAAAGATCGGATACAAAAGATGAACTAGGGTTTGAGAGGAGATGGTGCTGGTGAAGATGTTGATGGAAATTGACCCCCTCTCGATTAGAGGATCGTTGGTGATGACGATGGCGATGATTTCCCCCTCCCGGAGGGAAGTTTCCCCAGCAAAACAACTTCGCCAGAGCCCTAGATTGGTTTTGCCCAAGTTCCGCCTCGAGACGGCGGCGCTTCGTCCTGAAAGCTTCCTTCTCATTTTTTCTAGGTCAAACACACCATAGCAAAAGATGGGCCTCGGGGGCCTGCCAGGTGGCCCACAAGGTAGGGGCGTGCCCTACACCCTTGTGGATCGCAGGTGGCCCCCCTTTGGTACTTTCTTCGCCCAATATTTTTTATATATTCCAAAAATATTCTTCGTGAAGTTTTAGAACTTTTGGAGTTGTGTAGAATAGGTCTCTAATATTTACTCCTTTTCTAGACCAGAATTCCAGCTGCCAGCATTCTCCCTCTTCGTGTAAACCTTATAAAATAAGAGAGAAAAGGCATCAGTATTGTGATATTATGTGTAATAATAGCCCATAATGCAATAAATATCAATATAAAAGCATGATGCAAAATGGACATATCACCCATGAGGGATTGACAACCCCTCTCTTACGTCGGGTTGCAATTATTTGTTCTTTGTGTGTGGGAGCTTTTTACGTGGTGTTGCATTATTCTCCTATTGGTTCGATAACCTTGGTGTCATCACTGAGGGAAATACCTACCGTAGCTGTGATGCATCATCCCTTGCTCTTTGGGGAAATACCGACATAGTTCACGCCGCATCAACGGTGCCGACGGCAAGGAGCAGCTGAGGGACTCCTGGAGTAAGGGGTCCTCGGGCGTCCGGCCTGTTATCCATGGGTCGGACTGATAGGTTGTGAAGACTTGAAGACCGAAGACTGTACTTGTGTCTGGATTGGACTCTCCTTGGCGTGGAAGGCAAGCTTGGCGAACGACTATGAAGATTCCTTCTTATGTAACTGACTCTATGTAAACCCTAGATCCCCCCAGTGTCTATATAAACCGGAGGGGTTAGTCCGGAAATGATATACACTTTACCATAGTCATACAGGTTAGACTTCTAGGGTTTAGCCATTACGATCTCATGGTAGATCAACTATTGTAACACTAATATTCATCAAGATCAATCAAGCAGGACATAAGGTATTACCTCCATAGAGAGGGCCCGAACCTGGGTAAACATTGTGTCTCCCGTCTCCTGTTACCATCGATCCTAGACGCACAGTTCGGGACCCCCTACCCGAGATCCGCCTGTTTTGACACCGACATTGGTGCTTTCATTGAGACTTCCACTGTGCCGTCAACAAAAGGTTCGATGGCCCCTTCAATCGTCTATAGTGACGCTCTCCAAGGAGAAACCTTCCTCCCCAGACAGATTTTTCGTGTTCGGTGGCTTCGTACTGCGAGCCAACTCGCTCGGCCATCTAGAGCAGATCGATAGCTACGCCCCTGGCCACCAGGTCAGATTTGGAAGCTTGAACTACGTCACGGATATCCGTGGAGACTTGATCTTCGACGGATTTGAGATCGCAGTGATCGCTCCTCCTCGCCCCGATGAACATGACTTAAATCTGTCATCGGACCAGATTCAGGAGATGGCACCTATTGCTGCAATTGCCTCAGAACCAGAGCAGATCGTGCCATTCGAGGCCATAGAGTTCGCGGTGCTAGAGCCGCACGCAGACTCGACACCCTGCAATATTTTCACCAACGGAACTCCGGACTCGTCTCCGGCTATAAGTTTTGGACCATGTACGCTTGCGGACACCGAGCTAGATCGGTTATCGATCTTCGAATTTAGTCCCATAGATGTTTTTTAGCACTCACCTTTGGGCGATGTCCTAAACTCTTTAAAGAATCTATCATTCACGGGAGACTCGCAGACGAACTATGTTCGGTTCGAACTAGGGGCTGACGACGGAGAACTTTGTTTCCCACCCGCCACCCACTTCATCGCCACTGTCGAGGACTTAACCGACATGCCCACTCCTGGCTCTGCAGACATTGATGGTATAGACGACACAGATAAGGAGCAAGGCCAAGACCCTCCAGTCATCAGGTGCAAGACGGCCACCCCTTCACATGAAGTGTACATGATCGATACACTTAAAAAGCCTCGCGACAATGACAAGGGAGATCCAGTTAAAACTCCTGAGTCACAGTCTAAGTTCTGGCGCCCCAAATGCCGCCCAAGTCACGCCGCAGCAACAATGGCACTGGAGAAAATAGTACTCCGGACGGCGCTGAAAGCAATGAAGACCATGTGGGAGCAACATACGAGCAGGAGGAACAGGAAAACGGGCAAGCCAGCCCCGGCAAACAAGCCCTGCCTAGTGACGGTTCAGAGGACGGCAACTACCTTCCGCTCTGTGAAGATGAGGTAAGCCTCGGCGACGAAGACTTCATCGTACCCGAAGAGCCCCTCGAACAGGAGCGCTTCAAGCGCAGGCTGATAGCTATGGCAAGGAGCCTGAAAAAGAAGCAGCAGCTTCAAGCTGACCAAGACATACTCAATGACAGATGGACTGAAGTCCTGGTCACCGAAGAATACGGCCTCAGTTGCCTAGCCGAAAGCTGCCCAAAGCACAGATCGCTCTATCAGTCCGATGACGGGACGTTGGAGCCCATACCATCGTCACACAACATGGCAGGTCGCCGGCAACTCTGTCCGAATAAAGAGGCAACTCAAGCCAAACACCAGACCGCCCCACATCACCGCAAAGGCAGGAACAATGCAGGTCGCGATTACCCAGACAACCTGCAGAGGGAGTTGGACAATAGAGAAGGACATGCAAGACCGATCTACGGATCACGAAAGCATGCTTCGACACGCGACAATGGCTACCTATTCGGACGTGTCACACCTCGGCACGACCAAGCCGAAAACCACAGGGGGACTCCTTCAGAGTTACCTCGCAGTGTGGCCCAACATAGAGGCACCGCACACATGCTTTGCTTCACCGATGAAGTAACGGATCATGAATTCCCCAAAGGATTCAAACTAGTTAATATTGAATCATACGACGGGTCAACCGATCCCGCGGTATGGATAGAGGATTTCATCCTCCACATCCATATGGCCCGTGGGGACGACCTCCACGCCATTAAATACCTCCCACTAAAACCAAAAGGACCAGCTTGGTACTGGTTAAACAGCCTGTCTGAAAACACCATAGGCAGCTGGGGGGACTTGGAAGAGGCCTTCCTCGATAACTTCCGAGGAACACATATCCAGCCACCGGATGCCGATGACCTAAGTCAGATTATCCAAATGCCCGGAGAATCTGCCAAGGAGCTCTGGACTCGGTTCTTAGTAAAAAAGAACCAAATCGTCGACTGTCCGGACACGGAAGCCCTTGCGGCTTTTAGACACAGCGTCCATGATGAATGGCTTGCACGCCACCTCGGCCAAGAAGGAACTAAATCCATGACAGCCCTCACTGCTCTATTGACCCGCTTTTGTGCGGGAGAAGATAGCTGGCTCACTCGTAGAAGCAATAGCACCAGCAACAAGGGTACCTCCAAAATCTGAGACCGCAACGTCAAGCCACGAGGAAGCAAAAACAACAGTCGCAATGACAATGAAAGATCAGGCGACATAGCGGCCAATGCCGGATTCGGCAACCCCAAGCCCGGTGAGCGGAAAAAGCCATTTAAGGCGAATCGAGACAATCCATGCAACCTGAACAGGATATTGGACCGGCCCTGTCAGATTCATGGCCACCCCGATAAACCAGCTAATCATACCAACAGAAACTGCTTGGTCTTTAAACAGACCAGCAAGCTCAACGCCGAACACAAGGGGAGGAGGCCGCCAAGCGACAGGGATGACGGGAAAGGTTCACCAACGAAATACCGGGGGTCTGAGGCAGTCTCCACCCGGAACGGAAATAGCAACCTAGCTTCCACCGCCCACTCCATACACCTACAAAGTTTGTACCGCGCATACATCATTACGCACTCAAGATACCATGGGCATTGGCGGAAGCACAATACGGACAAGCCTTCAAGCACTGTAGTAACTTTTATTATTATTATTATTATTTATATTATTTTTATTTCTTCCTTTGCTATCCTTTAAAAAACAGGTGACGAACAGGATAAAAATCGGAAACTGGCTCTATCGGAGTCCGGATCCGTACACTCACCTAAGGGGCTATTTCCATCAAGGATTCCCCCCACCGAGGACTGGCGGCGTAGACGTGCGACATGAGGTCCAAAATAACTTTTTGTAGACCGCACTCTATATTTCTCGAGCATGTACTATGCCTATTCCTCCGTGTCCAACCCCGAGCATGTCAAATAGCCGGGTGATGGCTTATATATATATATCATAAGTAATCATTGGCATATCGCTCAGTTACCAGTAAACAATATCCGAACTAATCATCCATATGCTTTTCCTGATAAATATGGCTCCTACGTTTATTTCATAGAAATACCTTGGCCTAACCTGCCAAGGGCTCGGTGTGGGAACAAATGAGTTGCCAGTAAAAGTCCAAACATCTCTATAGCATACTTCGGCATCGCAAGTTTGGCCTTATATGCATCATCTCCGAATCATTGTCTTGGGTCAATAGTTGGGTTGCCCAGCACCTGTGCTTGCTACCCTACGTTCCGCTCTACCGGCTAGGGTAGTAAAGGGAGAACTATTGCAATTGTGCCCTGGTCTAAACCGGACGAGCATCTCAGTAGAGAAAGCCAAAAACCGACTGTCATGATGCAGCGTGAGCTGGTCAACGACTTGACGACTTATTGGAATCTTTAGCGATTCTCCGTGTCACACGAGGGATCTTTTTCAGATCAAATATATAAGGCACCATACGCCGCATACATGCAAGGGGCTATGTTGTAGCCCCACCATAAAACTCCTATGGCTAAGTGAAAGTGTTAATGCCTTATAGTCCGATTGCCTGGTTCGCCGCATTATCACCTCCTTCATGGACCAAGACGTTGGACAAAGAGTGATTAAATGCTCTTCCAAACACCCCCGTACTTCCTACGAGGGGGCTGAAGCCGACGACTGGAAAACTTTCAGATTATATCAAAACGGCCGCATAGGAGGAATTCAAGCTTTCAAGCAAAACATAAATAGATCAATTATAAAATTGTCTTTTACAATTTTCATACACATCATTCGGACATTATGTCTTTCGAGCACTGACCCTCTATAAAGCGGGCGGCCTCTAGGACGTCTTCAAAATAATGCTCCAGTTCTGGACAGTCCTTGCCTTTGGGTGCACCCTTCGTTGCAACATCGATGGCCTTCATCCTACCCCAGAACGTCTTGACTCGGGCAAAAGCCATTCGTGCACCCTCAATGCACGTTGATCGCTTCACAGCATCGATGCGCGGCACCGCGTTAACAAGCCTTTGCACCAAACCAAAATAGCTATTCGGACCAGGCTCGGCTGGCCACAACCGGATTACGACGTCCTTCATGGAAGCGCCGGATATCCTATGAAGTTCGGCACATTGGGACATTTGTTCATTGAGCAACAGAGGGCGCTTTGATGCACCAAACTGTGACCAAAAAAGCTTCTCCGTTTCATATCCATCCCGCGCTTGGTAATACCGCGCCGCATCAGCAGAACTCTTCGACAAGTCAAGGAACTCAACCGGAGAACTCCATACTTGGTTAAGTGGAGCATAGTTCGGATCACCGAATGTAGTTTGCAGTGGGAAGGGCTTTCCAGCCACAATCTCCCTCGCCTGTCGAACCTCCTCACAGGCTGCTCTGCATTCCGACCGTGCTTCTCTCGCCTCTTGTAAGGCCTTGTCCAGATCAGCCGTTAAGGCATTACTCTCCTCTAGAAATTCGCAGCGACCGGTAGCATTCTCAAGTTTGAGCTCCATCATGGATATATTCTCCTCATCTTGGCGCCATGCAGCTTGTTCTGCTTTTAATTCAGCCGATGCCTTTTCGGCAGCAGCATCGCTACGCCGGTCCTGCTCCTTGGCCCGGCTAGCTCCGCTCGAAGAACTTCAATGGCGGCAGCACCATCTGCAGCCAAATCTCAGCATCATGCTTATACCACAAAAAGGTATGAGGATTGTCTCGAATACATACCTTGCGACTCATCGAGAGCATATTGATTAAAGCAAGATCATCCCCTGCCACATCAAGCTTCCGCTGGAAATCGACAATTTCCATAGTCCAGGAAGTGGCCAAGGGGGAAGCACCGTGTGTTCAAAGCTGATCAGGTTAGTCCTCAAATGATCCTTTTCGATCCTCCGTTTTGCTTCCCAGTGGAAGCCAACCCGAGTATCAGGGGCTACTACCTATACACAGGTGCATCTTTGCAAATGAAGCATAGCCAAAAACATTATGTCACAACCCTCGAAGCCCTTCAGTAGACTCATGAAGGCTTCATTTAATCCGCTCTTCACGGACAAAATCTTCTCAATCACTGTACCCATTAAGGTACGCTGTTCCTCCGAGACAGATGCTTTCCGCAACATGTCCCGTAATATATCCGGAGTTTTTGGGTCTTCGGAAGCTGCTCCAGGAGCACAATCATCCTTTGAAGGAATCTATTCACCCATGTCCAGAATCACTGTCGGTTGCGAACCAGTCAGTCCAGGGCCTTTGTTATCACCAGCCCCGGAATCCCGGATGGCCGAAGCTCCACCTTCGGGTACTGCCTCTTCTGTCCCCTACGTAACTTGTTGGTCAAAAGGGACCCTCTGCGATGACACTTCAGAGTCATCCGCCTTGTTGGGCGAGGAGGTCAGAGGAGGCGTCTCGCTCTCCATCATCTCTGGGAGGAGACTCCCCGAAGAATAGGATCGCCCAGCAAAACTCTGTGCCGACCAATAGAAATATATGAATGTGTTACGTATATCTTCGGTAACAGCAACAGAGTGGGACGTTATCAAAGTGCTTTGGATTCTCTTACGGTTTGGCCGAGGGCTTGTCCCCTTGTTGGAGCTACTCAACGGCGACATCTTGCCCTTCTTGAAAGACCGCCCCTCCCAATCTTCAGAGGCGGCCCTTTTCCTCCTGTTTGGAGAAGGGATACCGGGTCCTTTTCCACCTCCGTCTTCGAGCGAGGAAAGGTCGATTTCTCCGGACTCAGTGTCCGACTTACCTCCGGAACCAAGGTCATCTTGGATCTTTTCGCCCTCCCCTGCTAGTGCCCGGTATGGCTCCGAGGCCAGCATCCTGGTTAACACAGGAGTAGCTGAGTCTTCGGGAAGCGGAGCCGGACACCTAATCAATTCCATGTTCTTTATCCAACCGTGAAAAAGGACGATACTATTGGTATCTTGCCACTGGGTATCTGATTATGAGGTAGTCGGTAAACGGGTACTTACCGGGGTGTCCGGATGGTTACAGTCTAGGCCGACATCTTCGGTGGTGTCCGGCCATTGCCTTCGTTTCCTGAAGAATAATCTCCACATTCCTTCGTGAGTTGTGCTGAAGAAGTGCTGAAGAGTCCGCGACCCTTCTGGATTGAACTCCCATAGGCGGAGAGGCCGTCGCTGGCACAGCAGGGTCCGACGAACTAGCATTACATGAACGACGTTGGCTATGTGGATGTCCCAATCAATGAGGCTTCGGATGCGACTTTGCAGAGTTCGCACATCATTCGTTGATCCCCAATCTAGCCCCTGGTTAATCCACGATGCAAGCTGAGTTGTGGGGCTGGATCGGAATGCAGGCACGGTTACCCACTTGGAGCTGCGGGGCTCGGTGATATAGAACCAACCCTGCTACCACATATCGGAAGACTTGGCGAAGGATCCTTTTAGCCAAACGGCGCTAGCAAGCTTGCTCACTATGGCGCCGCCGCACTCGCCTTCTCCCCCTCTACCACTTGCGGCTTCACACCAAAGGTCTTCAGCCACAAGCCGAAGTGCGGAGGAGTTCGGAGGAGGGCTTCGCACGTGACGATAAAAGTCGAGATAAGAAGAATAGAGTCCGGGGCCAAATCGAGGAAGTCTAGCCTGTAATCAAACATGAGCCCTCGGAAGAAGGGGTTAAGTGCAAACTCCAACCCGCGGAGGAAGTGGGACACAAACACGACCCTCTCGCCGGATCTGGGGGTGGGAATAACCTGCCCCTCGGCAGGAAGCCTATGATGGATTTCAGCAGTCAGGTACCTCACCTCCCGAAGCTTTGCAATGTCTTCCTCCGTAATAGAAGAAGCTACCCACCGGCCTTGACGGCTAGCTCTGGACATGATTGGGGCTAGTGGCGACCGAAACCCGGGTGCTGGTACTCGGGGTAGCAGGGGTTGAGGAAGAGGCAAGCTTGGAAGAAAAAGACGGGTCTGTACCCCTATATAAAGCCTGCAAATATCAAACATCTCCTCTCGTGCCTCCAAAATTTGCTTGTTTCCAAGGAGTTACACCCAAGCGACGGTTGGGTACCCACGTCCGGGTCGACAGGAATCCCTTCAAAAGGGTGGCACGATCTCCGCCAATAAGGCCACGTCCTGGGACGTGGGGCGACGGGCCGGCTAAAATGGTTCACAAGTAGTGGTCGGGCAGGCGTGGAGTCATATTACCAAAAAGTGGTCGGTGGGTCGAACCCATGAAATATTATGTCCTCTACGGTTGTGTATACAAGTCTGGATACAATTATCACATCTGAAGATCTACTAGGAGTTAGGAAGGGGGAACCCGCCTTGCAATGCCGAAGACAATCAGCATGCCGGACTCCTCGTCATTGAAGTCAGGTTCAGGGGCTACTGAGGGAGTCCTGGACTAAGGGGTCCTCGGGCGTCCGGCCTGTTATCCATGGGCCGGACTGATGGGCTGTGAAGACTTGAAGACCGAAGACTGTACATGTGTCCGAATTGGACTCTCCTTGGCGTGGAAGGCAAGCTTGGCGACAGACTATGAAGATTCCTTCTTATGTAACCGACTCGATGTAAACCCTAGATCCCCCCCCCCCCGAGTGTCTATATAAACCGGAGGGGTTAGTCCGGAAAGGATATACACATTACCATAGTCATATAGGTTAGACTTCTAGGGTTTAGCCATTACGATCTCGTGGTAGATCAACTCTTGTAACACTCATATTCATCAAGATCAATCAAGCAGGACGTAGGGTATTACCTCCATAGAGAGGTCCCGAACCTGGGTAAACATTGTGTCCGCCATCTCCACCTTACCATCGATCCTAGACGCACAGTTCGGGATCACCTACCCGAGATCCGCCGGTTTTGACACTGACAATAGCAGCAATGGCGGGGGAAGCACGGAGCCTCCGACGTTGGCGACGTTTGAGATGAGCGTCAAAGAGCATGGGGACCCGATTGCTTTATTTCAGAACTAATACGGATCCGGTTGCTTTTTTACAAAAGAAATAGGGACTGTTTTGCTTTTTTTGTAGCGACCGACATGTGGGCTCCACATATCATAACGGCCAACTAACGGTCCAATATAACGGTGACCTGAGAAGTGGACCCCCTGTCGGTGTCAAAACCGGCGGATCTCGGGTAGGGGGTCCCGAACTGTGCTTCTAAGGCTGATGGTTACAGGAGGCGGGGGACACAATGTTTACCTAGGTTCGGGCCCTCTTGATGGAGGTAATACCCTACTTCCTGCTTGATTGATCTTGATGATATGAGTATTATAAGAGTTGATCTACCACGAGATCGTAGAGTCTAAACCCTAGAAGCTAGCCTATGATTATGATTGTTCTTGTCCTAAGGACTAAACCCTCCGGTTTATATAGACACTGCAGGGGGCTAGGGTTACACAGAGTCGGTTACAGAGAAGGAGATCTACATATCCGAATCGCCAAGCTTGCCTTCAACGCAAAGGAGAGTCCCACCCGGACACGTGACGAAGTCTTCAATCTCGTATCTTCATAGTCCAACAATCCGGCCAAAGTATATAGTCTGGCTGTCCGAGAACCCCCTAATCCAGGACTCCCTCAGTAGCCCCTGAACCAGGCTTCAATGACGATGAGTCCGGCGCGCAGATTGTCTTCGGCATTGCAAGGCGGGTTCCCTCTCCGAATACTCCTTAGAAGAATTTGAACACAAGGATTGTGTGCAGCTCTGTAAAAAAATTCCACATACCACCGTAGAGAGTATAATATTCCACAAATCTAATCTGCTGACAACTTTTCATAACATGATATCCTGCTGTGGTCCGGTCATTACGAACCGTTTTTCCCAGCCTGCCACTACACGTGTTGCGAGGCTGTTTTATTGGCAAGTCTTGTTCAAGCAGAGATCGTGTTCCCCTTATCACGGGATTCTCATCAATACGGGTGTGGGTAACCCAATCGTGCTTGTTAGTATGATTCCTCGATTTTAGGCAAGTTCCAAATGGCCACGCGGAGGATGCTTGATATTCACCCTCTTTATAAAGGGGCCAAGGCCTGTCCTTTTCTTCTCGCGCTCGATCCTTCCCCTCCCCCACCTCGAGTTCCAACACCCAAAGCTCAGGCTAAGTGCTTCGGACCTTCAGCCATGTCCGGATCCAACCTTCAAGGCTGGCGGATGGCCTCCTCTATCACAGAGGAGGACATCAAGAAGCTAAGGGAAGCCAGGTATCTGACCGCCAAAATCCCGCGCGGGCTGCCTACTCAAGGGCAGGTCATCCCCACTCCCGAACCCAACGAGAGTGTCGTATTTGTTTCCCACTTCCTCCGAAGGTTAGGCTTTAATCTTGATCCCTTTGTAAGAGGGCTTATGTTCTATTACGGGCTCGATTTCCACGATCTAGCTCTAGATTCCATCCTTCACATCTCTTCGTTTATCGTCATGTCTGAGGCCTTCCTCCGCATCACCCCACACTTCGGCTTATGGCTCAAGACCTTCAATGTGAAGCCGAAGACGATCGATGGGCGACACGCAGAATGTGGAGGTGCCATAATAAGCAAAGGCGCCGATGCTCTATGGCCAAAGGGTTCCTTCCCGGAGGTGTCCAACTTATGGCAGCGGGAGTGGTTTTATATCACAGCTCCCCGAGGTAAAAAGTGGGCAGCTGCCCCCACCTACCGCTCGGGTCCCCCGCAGCAACTGGCGTCATGGGTCAACAAGGGGCTGGACTGGGGGCCAGTTAATGACGTGCCGACATTGCGAAGTCGCATCTGAGATCTCCTCAAGAGGGATGTCAGTCTTGTCAAGGTAATGCAAGTTATGCTAGTTCGTCGGGTCCTGCCATGCCAACGTAGATCTCTCTGTATGTGGGAGTTCAACCCCGAAGGACCGTGAACTATTCAGCAATTCTTCAGCGTGACGCTCGAAGAGATGTATGGATTGTTCTTCGGATCATGAATAAAGTGTCCGGACTCCCCTAAGGATGCGGGTCTCCACTGCAACCGTTTAGATACCCATGTAAGTAATTCTGAGGCCAAACATGCTGTCTTTTTATTTGTCATAACATCATTCTGAAAAAATCGCTCTCATCCAGGACTAGATAAGAAAGGCGGAGAGGATCAGGTGTTCGTCCCCCCTTCCCGAAGGCTCACCGGATCCTGTACTAGCCAGGGTGCTTGAGCACGCACCTTATCAAGTGCCATCAGGGGAAGATAAAGGGAGGAATAAAGAAGCGGAAAGCGGGCTTCACATATTACTCATCCAAACCGAGGGAATTAGTGTTTCTTCGAAGGAGGATAATCCGGGAGAAGAATCTAGAATCCCCTCTCCCCAAGGAAGGAAAAGGACTGGCTCTGAAGACATGGAAACGAAGGTTTTAAAACGAGGGAAGAAACCTTCGCCAGGGGGCCCTGCCCCGGAGGACGTCCTTACCGCGCAGTGCCCGCAAGGGGGGCCGGCCCTCCACCAAGCTGTATGTGAACTAGAGTACTTTTGGTAAATATATCCTGCTTTATCTTTGAGGACAATAACCGAGACATATATCTTGCAGTCTGGCTCATAGCCCATCTCGACAGAGTTCGTCTTCGGGGGATCTTCTTCCGGAGATGATGGAGAGCAAAACGCCTCCCCATGTCTCCCCGCTTCCTGGGGCGGACGACCCTGAGGTATCATCACGGAGGATTTCTCCTGATCCGCCGAGGCCAGAAGGTAACCCTTTGGCCACCCGAAGTCTGGAGTATTCGGCTCCTAAGGAGAGTGAGGGAGTCCTGGATTAGGGGGTGTCCGTATGGCCAGACTATACCTTCAGCCGGACTCCTGGACTATGAAGATACAAGACTGAAGACTTCGTCCCATGTCCGGAAGGGACTTTCCTTGCCGTGGAAGGCAAGCTTGGCGATACGGATATGTAGATCTCCTACCATTGTAACCGACTTTGTGTAACCCTAACCCTCTGCGATGTCTATATAAACCGGAGGGTTTTAGTCCGTAGGACAAGATACAGAACAACAATCATACCATAGGCTAGCTTCTAGGGTTTAGCCTCTCTGATATCGTGGTAGATCTACTCTTGTACTACCCATATCATCAATATTAATCAAGCATGACGTAGGGTTTTACCTCCATCAAGAGGGCCCGAACCTGGGTGAAACTTCGTGTCCCTTGCCTCCTGTTACCATCCGGCCTAGACGCACAGTTTGGGACCCCCTACCCGAGATCCGCCGGTTTTGACACCGACATTGGTGCTTTCATTAAGATTTCCTCTGTGTCGTCGCCATCAGGAAGGATGCCTCGCCCCATCTGTAAAGACGGCACCATTGATAAGGGAATCCTCAACGCCATAAGTCGCCGTGATATTACACGCTTCGCTGACCTGGCGTCCATAGTACGAAAGTACTGTGCGATGGAAAGCGTCTGGAAAACCAAAATAAAATTTTGGGACAATCCGGCCCTGAATACAAACCCAGTCCAAAATAAAAGGGTGCATCATCGCCAGACACCCGGGTCAAACACCAAAAAGCAAAAACCCTTTACAGGGCATGGAACCGTATTGGAAGGATGGCTTAATGGACCCTGTAAAATTCACAGTACAGAGGACGCCACACAAACTCACAGCCTTAAAGCATGTTGGATACTCCGGCAGGTGGCCAAAATTGGCGAAGATCTCCTAATTCCGGAGGCCACAGAAAGCCACCCCAGAGACACCAATACGGTATTAACAGTCTTCGAGACTTTCGCATCAAATAACATGCGAAAAAGGACACTCCGCGGCCTTGCCGAAATCTACCAAGTGGCAACAATAAACCCATGGAGTGACACGGCTATTACCTTTAACGCCAGTGATGAACCTAAATTCCGAACAGCCCGAGTACCAGCCGCATTGGTCCTCGGTCCAATAGTGGATGGCTTTCGTCTTATCAAGGTACTCATGGACGGCGGCAGCGGATTGAACCTCATTTATGAGGAAACACTTCAAAAAATGGAAATAGACTGGAACCGCATTGAGCGAAGCAGCACAACCTTTAGAGGAATGATCCCCAGTCGGGAAGCGCGTTGTACAGGAAAAATCACACTAGATGTGGTGTTCGGCACGCCGGATAATTACAGGTCCGAAGAGGTCACGTTCCAAGTGGCTCCGTTCAACAGCGGTTATCACGCTCTGCTAGGGCGGGAAGCGTTTACAATCTTCCAAGCAATACCCCATTACGGGTACATGAAGTTCAAGATGCCCGGGCCTAACGGGATCATCACTCTCGCTAGTGATCCGGACATAGCACTCCGCGCTGAAAACAAGACAGCCGCACTGGCCCTCAAGGCACTATCTGAAGCCCTAGCGGCTGAGGAACTGACTGCGCTGCGCTCCACGGTGAGTAGGGACGATGTGGTACTTGACAAAGGATCCAAGTCCACCCCCTTTAAACCGGCAGACGAAATAGTCAAATTCCAGGTCCATCCAACGGACCCCAATAAAACAGCTTCCATTGGGGCACAGTTAAACCCTGATGTAGACACCGCACTGCGAGAGTTCCTACGAGAGAACTGGGACATTTTCGCCTGGCACCCTTCAGACATGCCAGGAATCCCACGAAGGCTGGCCGAGCACAGCTTAAATATCCTAAAGAGTACAGCACATATTCAAATTGGATCATGCATTTCGACGGCTCCAAGATGTTGGCCGGACTAGGGGCTGGCGTCATTTTGACGTCCCCCACAGGAGACACGGTTCAATACGTACTCCGGATTATGTGCACAGACTCCAACAATGCAGCCGAATATGAGGCCCTTTTACATGGTCTCCGGATGGCAGTATCCATGGGCATTCAACGCCTAGAGGTGCGCGGGGACTCGAACCTCGCAATATCCCAAATAAATGGAGACTTCGATGCCAAGGATCCAAAAATGGCAGCTTACCGCAACGCCGTCCTAAAAATGTCAGCTCGGTTCGAAGGGCTTGAATTTCACCATATAGCCCGGGAAAATAATCAGGCGGCAGATGTCCTGGCACACATTGGTGCAAAACGCGATTTAGTCCCCCCCAACATCTTGTTGGAAAGGTTGTTCAAGCCATCCGTAGTATGGGAAGGGGAGCCGTACAATAATAGCCCGGACCCAACCGCACTGCCCGAAAACGAACATTCTGACACAATCGGAGGCTCTGCCAATGCAATAACACCTTCAGCCCACGTAATAATGGTCGTCATCGCCCCGTGGACAGAACCATTCCTCGCCTACCTTACTAGGCACGAACTCCCCGAGGACCAAAATGAGGCACGCTGCATAGTGCGGCGATCCAAAGCCTACAAAGTCCATGAGGGAGAGCTTTATAAGAAAAGCACTACCGGAGTCCATCAAAGGTGCATCTCCGAAGAGGAAGGGCGGAACCTCCTGGCTGAAATTCATGCCGAACTCGGCGGTCATCATGCTGCAGCTCGGTCCCCTGTAAGCAAGGCCTTCCGTACAGGCTTTTATTGGCCGACGGCCCGGGCAGACACCCAGGACTTAGTCCAACGATGCGTCGGTTGCCAGCTCTTTGTAAACCAAAGCCATATGCCACCAACTGCCCTCCAAACTAACCCCATCACTTGGCCCTTCGCGCTCTGGGGGCTTGACATGGTTGGACCCCTTAAAGTCGGAACCCACAAGCAAAAATACTTACTGGTCATGGTGGATAAGTTCACCAAATGGATAGAAGCCAAGCCTGTTAAGACAGCCGAATCCGGACCGGTGATAGACTTTATATCCGGGGTTGTACTCCGTTACGGCGTCCCCCACAGAATCATCACTGATAACGGCACGAACTTTACGGCCGACGAGGTAAAACTCTGGTGCAAAAACATGGGCATTAAGCTCGATTATGCTTCCGTCTATCACCCACAAACTAACGGCCAGGTCAAACATGCAAATGATCTTATCATGAGCGGCATCAAACCCAGATTAGTGCGGTCCCTCAAGGAATCTAACACGCACTGGGTAGAGGAGCTCGACTCCGTACTCTGGGGGCTGCGGACCACGCCGAATCGCACCACCGGATACACACCATTCTTTATGGTGTACGACGCAGAGGCAGTTTTGCCTTGCGACATAATTCATGACTAACCTCGAGTGCGCATGTACGAAGAAAGAGAAGCCAAGCTCAATCGGCAGGACAGTTTGGACGCGTTGGAGGAGGAGCGTGACGTGGCAAAAGCCCGTTCCGCATTCTATCAACACCAGGCTCGAAGATACCAAAGCAGAGAAGTACGGGCCAAAAATTACAATGTTGGAGAATTAGTTCTACGCCTGCCGGACAAGAAAAAGGACAAACTCAAGCCCAAGTGGGAAGGTCCCTTCATAATTGACCAAGTCCTGACTGGTGGAGCGTACCGCCTGCGAGGTGCATCGGATAACCGACTCGAGCCGAACCCATGGAACGCAGCCCATCTCCGAAGATTCTATGCCTAGCGCCAGACTCTGTGTTCGTCTCCTTCCTCTGTCCATTTTCTATATACAGTCTATCTTACATTTCTCTCCTTCTCCCCTTCCTTTATATTATAGCCTTTAAAGGCTCATCAAATGACGTGCTATTCGCACTCATTAAACCTGGGGGCTTCTTTTAACAGAAGTTTATTTATACGGGCTTCATGCCCAACACATGTGTTACACTTCCGCATGTACCTTTTATTTCACCATTATATGCATCGATATGACTTAAGTTTTGGCCAAGCTGGGTTGCCTGGCTCCTGTGCATACCCCTACGTTCCCGATTATTCGGCTAGGCGGTAAAGGGAGCACCTCCGCGATTGTTACTGCCGGATCAGCCAGATGTGTACCTCAGACTGGGTGAAGCCGAAAGCTAGCGTTCTTAAGGGAATATTCGGTCGGTGACCTAAAAGATGATCTTTTCACTTGTTTATTTATGCGCCCCAGATGCTTTTTCCGCGTCTTTTTCGTAGAATGGGCATGCACTTTAGGGCATGCCTCCCAGGGAAAGGAACCCCTAACGGAACTATTCTCCCTGGAAGATGTTTCTTACTAACCATGTAATATAACATAACTAGTCGGGCACTTGTCTGTTCACGCACTAATGACCCCTACGCCTGGTCTCCATGCATTCCTCGGTTCTTATATAACCGCATGGGAATTCGGACACACTCCGGACCGTCAGGTCCCAAGGCTGAAGCGAAAAGGTCGGCCATGACAAACGATCTACAATCCGGCTAGAAGGCATTATAAATCTTAATTAAATTACATAGTCATTCTGACTGATTGTATTCGTCTTCAATACCATCTAACAGGCTGTCTAATTTACGGTCCTGCTGGGAATACTTTGCGGCCAATTCTACTTGGCCGTATACTAAGCTTACAGGGATCTCCTTCCCATCGGGCCCCACAGGACCAACCTCGGCCCTGTGGTTGGGGTCAGCCTTTGTGTACCGCATCTTCACCATGGCCCAGGCCTCCCTAGCGCCTTGACGGCAGGCCGATATCTTCCACAATCGGAAGCGCCACCGTGATCCCTTTAGCTTCTCCGTAAGCTCTCCAAGACCTTCGTGCACGGAGATGGATGGCCACAAGGCCCGGGCGACGCCTTGCATCGCCTGCCGAACTCGCTCGAGCAGTTGCGAGAGCTCGGGAAGAAGGTCACCCGTAGAACCGGGCATCTCCTCTGCAGGACGACCTGTTAGCACACCTACAGACATTACTCTATTAGTCGACTTCCCTGCCGAACTTTTTTTCAAAGGTTCGTTCAAGCACTTAGTAAATATGCCATGCCGAAGCCGCTGATTCTCCTTAACGGAGTCTGACAGCTGGGCACGAACATCTTTCAGGTCGATGCCCAGCTTGGTGTTGGCATCTTGGAGATCGTTCTTCTCCCACCTCACCTTTGTCAGCACCTTCTCACCAGCCTTCAGCTGGCGTAGGAGTTGTTGCCTTTCCGGACTCAATCCGGCGCCATCTGCAATTTCATTTGTCAGATTCGCACCCATGCCGTGCTTCGCAAAATACTTATCTTTCGAAGTGTATATTACCAGAGGGGGTCTCCTTGGGCTCAAGTTGGGCTTTGCACTCTTCCAGCTCCTGGGACAGTAGGGAATTCTTTTCTGTAAGAACCTGCATAACAAATGATCCTTAAATCAGTTATTCTGACTGTTTCAAGTCTCGGGGGCTACTGGTATATATATATAATTACCAAAAAAAATTTACCCGTATGTCTTTTACATATTGCTCCGTGGCTCTGGCTAGACCATTTTGAGTGGCACGGAGGTACGCATCTCCCGGATTGAAGGCATCTAATGCCTCTCGGGAGAAACAAGCGTCGCGAACAATTGTCCGGCGACGCCCGTGGTTCATGGCACTCTCCACCTCAGAGTTGGTGGCAGACAACCTGTCCACATCCTCCGTCGGAGGAGCGTCCGGTGCGCGCCTTGTGTTCGCCTCCGCCTCCGGACCAGGCTTTGGAGCCTGGCTGGTGGAGGCGCGATTGGCAGCCTCTCCGGATATAGCCGGCGAGGTCTCTTTGTCCTGAAGAGAGCACGAGTGTTAATATGCCTTGAAGGTATAACACCTGGGAAAAGGGGGCGCGCCATACCTTTGCGCTGATGCCTCGGTCCGGACTGCACCTCTTTTCCGCCCACGGGGCCCTGCGGCCCCTCGTTGGCTTTTCGCCGTAGGATCGGCCTCCCGTCTGAAAAACTTCCCCTGCAAAGCTCGGTTGTAATCAGGAAACTGAAAACATGAGAGGGCGGACCCCTATTCGGGGTACTAGGACTTCGATCTCAGTTACCTGGGAGGCCGGGATTAGCCCTGGGTAATCGGCCATAATGGCCACTAAGGCGTTGTCCTTGCTCAATTGATGGAACACTCCATCAATCAGCTCCACAGATAAGTCCAAATCCTCTTGAGAGGCCGGGTCGAGGGACCGTCCTGGGTCCTCGGGTTGTGGAGGAGGGCTGTTTATTTCTTTAACAGCCCGGCGTAGTTCCTGCGTTGAAGTCGTTAGACTGAATATTTAAAAATGTGAATATAAAACGGATGTGCATGTACATGTGACCACTTACCCATCTTGGGGGATTGTACATAGAAAATCCACCCTGTGGGTTGACGCGGAGAAATTCCTCCTCTTCTCCCTTGTACAAAGCGGACAAGGTCTTTGTTAGGGCCGCAGCCGAATCCGGTCCCTTACGGCCGTAGCGGCTGGCGTCGTCCTCCCCGTTGAAATCCCACATGGGGTGGCCTCTATACTGTAGCGGCTGCACCCCTCGCATGATGCATGCGGCCATGACCCCGATCATGATCAGTCCGGAATGAGCTAACAATCTTATCTGGCCCATCAGGTAACGAACATCCTTGTCACTTTCCCTCTGAGGGCTCCATGGACGCCAACTTAGGCGCTTCTTTAGTGCAGCACTGTCGAACTCAGGGAGGCCGATCCGGACAGGATCCGGCAGCGGGACGTCCTTTATGTAAAACCATTCCGAAGGCCAGTCCTCAGACGCCTTCTTCGGGGTTTCGGATAGATATCTGGTCCCGGCGATGCGCCACACTTCGGCTCCGCCCACTTGATATATTGACCCCTTCTAAGAATGGGGCACAAGGCAGAATAGCTCTTTCCACAGCCCGAAATGAGCCTCAACACCCAAGAACAGCTCCAGAGCCCGCGATATGCAATACGGAGGCAGGCGTAAGATTGTGTAGCTGGAGGCCATAGAACTCCAGGAGCCCCTGGAGAAACGGATGGATTGGAAATCCGAGCCCTCTTATTAAATAAGGGATAAGGCATACCCGCTCTCCTTTGGAGGGATTAGGGGCACTCTCCACTTGCTCTCCGCCATTATAGATGGCAAGACCGGCTCAAACCGGGACCATATAGGCCGGGCGGAGAAATCCCTTGGTCTGGAGCGTCACTAGCTCGCTATGCGGGATAGAGCATCTCTCCCAATATCCAGGCTGAGGGCTGGAAGGGCGAGAGGTGGAGTTGCGACGGCTGGTCATGGTGGAATGGACCTTTGTCGGATGCGCTCTGATGAACACTCGTGAAGGGGAGAAGGTGTGGTTTGGATCTAAATCCTCGTCCCCTTAAATGGGCGGCTCACTTACGCGGCTAGGGGTGTGGATGTAAAAACACTTAGACTTTTCATATTCGTTTGACACGTGGGAGACGACCATTATTGGGCGTAGAAGCCAAGGAGCGCAACATTCACAAGAAACCGGACTTTATTCAACAGGTACACGGAATTTGGAGGAGAACCCGCCTTGTAATGCCGAAGACAATCTGCGCGCCGGACTCATCGTCATTGAAGCCTGGTTCGGGGGCTACTGAGGGAGTCCTAGATTAGGGGGTGTCCAGATGGCCGGACTATACCTTCAGCCGGACTCCTAGACTATGAAGATACAAGATTGAAGACTTCGTCCCGTGTCCGGAAGGGACTTTCCTTGGCGTGGAAGGCAAGCTTGGCGATACGGATATGTAGATCTCCTACCATTGTAACCAACTCTATGTAACCCTAACCCTCTCCGGTGTCTATATAAACCGGAGGGTTTTAGTCCGTAGGACAACATACAGAACAACAATCATACCATAGGCTAGCTTCTAGGGTTTAGCCTCTCCGATCTCGTGGTAGATCTACTCTTGTACTACCCATATTATCAATATTAATCAAGCAGGACGTAGGGTTTTACCTCCATCAAGAGGGCCCGAACCTGGGTAAAACTTCGTGTCCCTTGCCTCCTGTTACCATCCGGCCTAGACGCACAGTTCGGGACCCCCTACCCGAGATCCGCCGGTTTTGACACCGACAACGGCCCTAGAAGCCCCACTGTTTCTACGGCCCGTAGGAGGCCCAGTGTCACTACAGTAAATATTAGCCCATGGTTATTGTGGCCTAGTTTTAAAAATAGTTTATTGCAGCCACTAGCAAACCGTGGAAAAAGAACTGCACTGACTACAAGCAAACAAATAAACAAGACAATCAGGAAATAAATAATCAAGCAACTTACACTAGGCTATAACGGCTATTAGACATATTACATCCATTGGGCATCAAAGTTCGCCACCAGTGCAAATATAGGGAACACAGCAGCATATAAATGCCGCAGCAAAACAAGTCCAGAACAGAAACCACTTCAGAAGAGCTCAAGAAACAATATCCTGGGTACCCATAATGCTGGCAAGATGCTTAGCAAGCTTATTAACTTTCTCTTGTTTGGCGCTTAAGTCCTCCAGCGCTTGCTGTTGCACCGGAAAGTATGCATCTAAATTCTGCAGGGACTTCCTCAGTCCTTCGGCTTCCTGTTGCATAACATCTGATCGATGTCTTTCAACTTGAAGTTGAGACTCAAGAAGCCGAACTGATTCAGGCAACGAGTTCGAAGAGCTGGTGCCAGCAGTGGTAGCCAGTAACTCGAACACTACATCAATACAGGACTTTGGGGTTGTCTCAGTGTCTTCAATATAGTTTTTATCGGCTTTCTTGGAGACCAACAGGGATGTCTCACTGTCTTGAACCTTATCTGCATTACTTCCTTTACCATTGCATAACAGGGTACTCTTCTCCAATATTTTATCCGCGTTCTAAAAGAGAAACAAACAAACACATCTCAGGTTTACAATGTAGTGTATGAAACTCATTTTGGTAAACCAGTTCAGTAGTAAGGTGGACAGGATAACATAATGAAACAAACATATATCTATGTAGTATGGTCACTGTATGGTCTATATCATTCTAGTTTATGTTGCCAAATCAAGATAGATACAGTTCGAATCATATCTATTTAAGACAAAGCAGCATAGACAGAATATAAGTGTGGGAAACTACACAGCAATAACAACACTTGTAATGTGCATGGCATGAGAACATAACTGTTTATTCAATTGACACTGAAATCAACATAGAGCAAGTTACAACAGAAAACAGCCAAAGACGTTGAAGAAACAGGTTTAAAACATACTTGTTGCCCCATTGGAGTTTCAATTGCATCCTTCAAATTTGAAATTAGTTAGTATCAGTAAATACAGTGATGCAAGAGCAAAGTAGTATGAACCATAGATACGGAACCTGACCTGAGAACAATTCTTCTTCTGCTTTAAGCGTTGACTTCAGGTTCGGAGTGTTGGTCCTCGTGATTTGGGCACTGCAGTTGCCTTACTAACTACTCGTGTTTGGGTGCTCTATGGTGGAGACGATGTTGTGTCAACGGGAACTGGGTGTCTATCGATTGGGGTTGGGGTTAGAAGGGGTGTAGCTGGTTCTCTGTCCAAGTGGGTAGGGGTACAATCTGCATGAGTGTGGGTTATGTGTGGTGGGGCTGGTTCTTGGGCGAGTATAGCTGTGGTTCTATCTGCATCGATAGGTAGCATGATCTTTTCTGAAGAACGTATTTTTACTCCCACAGATACTGCCATCACTCCCTCCAATTTAAATGGCTGATCAACAAGAAAATTAATTGAATGTACAGACATTGTAAGGTATACATGTGCAATGGACAGTAGGGAAGAAAACAGGGCATGAAATAATTCACATTTATGTAGTCTAAGCAAACAGAATAGCAGGACATAATTTCACATATATGATGGCTAATTAAATAGGATAGCATGACACAATTTCACATGTATGATGGCTAACTAAACATGATAGAATGACATACTTCAAAATATGATGACTATGTAAACAGGATGACATGATATAACTATACGATGTGTCTATTAAAGTGGTTAGCATGCCATAAATCACAAACATGCTATCGAAGGAAACATGATGGCATGATATAATTCACAGATAGAATGACATAATTTAAAATATGATTACTATGTAAAAAGGATGAGATGATATAACTATATTATGTCTTTAGAAAAAGGGTTGGCATGCCATAATTCAGATACATGTTGTCTATGTAAACATCATGGCATGACATAATTCAAATATATGATTTATATACTAAGGAAGTGAGCATAGGGCAATCGCATATATGATGTGTCAACTAAGGACATGGCATTCAATATTGTGTATATGATGTAAAAACTAAGCATTGCAATACAACATATGCATTATATGAGTAATATAACCCTGCCAAGTTTGAGCATACACCTCAGGAGGATAATAGGACTGGTCATCTGCCTCTGAATCCTCCTCTGAAGAGCTATCTGTAGCCAGCAAGATATCTGCTTCAGCAGGTAGCATTGTCTGCTCTGAAGACCTTGTTTTCACTCCAGATTTCACCATCACCAATTCAAATGGCTGATGCACAGGAAGAGCAGTTGAATATACAAACATTGTCGACAAAAGCAATAAGAAATACAAAAAAAAGGATAGCATGATATAATTCACATATATGACGCTTGCCTAAACAGCATGGCATTGCATAATTCACATACATAATGCCTTGCAACAAGATAACATTGCATAATTCACATATATAATATCTTGCAACAAGATGGCATTGCATAATTCACATATATGGCACTAAACAGGTGGCATTCACACAAAGCATGTCTAAACTAAGCAAATGACATAGCAATGCAAGATACCATACGCACGATATGAGCAACATAACCCTACCAAGTTAGGGCATGCACCTCGGGGGGGGGGGAATATGACTGGTCATCTGTCTCTGAATCCTCCTCTGAGGAGCTATCGGTAACCAGCAAGACATGCGCTTCGTCAGATAGCATTGTATGCTCTGAAGACCTTGTTTCCACTCCAGATTTTTCCATGACTGTGCCGAATGGATGATGCACAGGAAGAGTAATTAAATGTACTAAAATTGTTGACAAATTTAACACGTAATAAAAAAATGATGGCATGATATAATTCACATATAAGATGATTGGCTAAGCAGGGTGGCATTGCAAAATTCACATATATGATGTCTGGCTAGACAAGATGGCATTGCATGATTCACATATACGATAAAGAAACTAAACATATGGCATTGACACAAAGCATGTCTAAACTAAGCAGATGACATGTTTAATGTATACAGTAAGCAATGCAAGGCACCATATGCATGATATTACCAACATCAGCATGCCAAGTTAGAGCGAAGACCTCATGGGGTAAATATGAGTGGTCTTCTCCTTCTGAATCCCCCTCAAAACATTTATCTTACTCTTGATTATGATCCGAAATGGGTGGAGGGGGGCTGCCTTTGCGCCCACCATAGAATGACGTCTGCATGAAATTTTATTGCCACACAAGGCTCGTCTCTTTTGTTCTACATGATCAGTTCCATTGTGTACAATAACTGGCATGAATCGGAATAGAAACATAGTGAGATTATGTAAGGAGTGCATGCACAAATCCAGAGTGATGGTAGCAAACCGTGGATAGACCCAAAACCAATGATAGCAGGCAGATAATAGCTTTAGTTAAAAAATACAGATAATGGATCCTTTAATGTTTGTTTGCACCCAACATGAAACTCATAGTAGACACCAGAGATTAACCAGATAGTAGACATATAGTACTGATTGCTGCCCCAATATGTACCCCACAACCATTTAAAAACTCAAGTTTCAGCATTAGTTTGGACCTGACTCGGAGTCTAATAGGTGAACACGACGATAATGTAGCATGTCATCATATTAAGCGACGCATAACGTAAGCAGACACGGAAGAGTGCGACCTCTCTTGCGGACCCGTGTAGTCCTCAAGGTCATCTGCTAAGTTGATGATGGTAATGCAGTTGCCGTGGCTGCCAGCGGCGGGGAAGAAGATCTGAGGCGGCGAAAGAAAGTTTGGAGAGCGGATCCCTACTGTGGTGAACCCTTCCGTCGTTGGAGTAGCTGAGCTGGGGTGGAACACAACGCCGCAGGAGCAGGACAAACCACACAAGGTTTTCTTTGACACATATCTGTAACAGAAGTAATTGAGTAAGGGCTTGTTTGAATTTGAGGATTCTAACAATGCAGGGATAGGAAATAGACAAGAATAGGATAGGAATGCACGTGCAAAACAGAGAATTTAAAAACACAGGATTTCTGCCAATCTGGGTGTTTGATTCACAACAATTGGAAGATCACAGGATGCAAAAAAGCATGGTGAGATTAAGTCAAACCACAAGAAAATGTACGGTTATAATGCTATTATGCTACTATCTCTTAGTCTTGTGCTTGATGAATAGGAATATGAAAAGGAGGAGAAGTGGAAATTAGAATTCCTACGGTTTTTCTGTCAAGGAGACACTAAAGGAACAAATCCTACGGTTTTCCTTTGCTCCATTCCTTTGCACCAAATTCATGAAAAGTAGTACCATAGGAAACTTTCCAATTCCGATGTTTTTCATTCACTTTTCCTTTCAAGCATTGGCGAAAATCCTACGCTAAAAAAATGTTTTTGTGCTACTTCTATTACTTTGGACCCAAGCCACTTCCATACTAGCTCAACTCCCAGGCACATCGACAAATGCACAGCTCAAACGCGCAGAGATAAATAATGATGGCGTTCAAGAGAATCCATCACGGATAGCTAAGTTGCCTGGTACCTCACTGCTTGTCATATAGTAGGATAAAATAATCGTATTTCCCGTTACTACAAGTGCTCAATGGACAATATATATAACACGTTGAGTAAAAAAGAGATGCAACAAGTGTACAACCTCTTTGGCGAAGCCATGTCGATCTCAGCGTGATTGGGTTGGCTGGTGAGTATGCTCCGGCTGACTTGGCTGTCGGAGGAGGGGAAGAAGATCTTAGGCGTCTGGAGATGGAGCCTGTTGGGGATATTACTACTGGAGGTAAACCGGCCTGATGTAGCCGGGTTGACTCTTTGAAGATTAGAAGCCCATGAAGATGTAAAGATGATGGCGCTTTACGGAGGGCCCAAAGGCGGGTTACAGTCTGTAAAATGTAAACCGGCCTAGTCATGTAACTTGTATAGTAAGATAGAAAGAGAGAGGCCGAACCGGATACGTTTATGATCCGGCTTCGGGACTCTGTAGCCCGGCGGGCGTCAACCTATGTATATAACGGGACGACCCGGTCGCGGTTTAGAGATAGACAACAACAACTCGAGAGCCAGACAAAGCGGATTCGCTCTCTGGCCTTCGAAACCCTAGCAATACCAATCACAACTAGACGTAGGCTTTTACCTTCATCGAAGGGGCCGAACAGGTATAAACTCCCGTGTCCCCTTGTCCGGTTTAACCCCTTTAAGCTAACCCGTTGCGATGGCTCCACGACTAAGTCCTTTCATGAGGACATCTGCCGTGACAAACCCACGACAGAGCCCGAGGTACTTCTCCGCTGTGGTGGAGGGTTTCGTCGTTGGAGCAGCTCCGGTGAGTTGTACGACGCCGAGGCTGAAGCAGGACAAGAGAGACAACGAACAACATTAACCTGAGTGGAATTCTAATAGCATCTCCAATACATGACGTAAAATACATAACCAGAAAGTGCTAGATGTAAAATACATCAGCCGCTCATCTCTGAACTTAACTATCGAAACTGAATTTAACTGTTTGAAACTGAACTTAACTGTCAAAACTGAACTTAACTGTCGAAACTGAATTTTGCTATCGACCCTGAACGCACTAGTAAGGTGAGTCTACACGTCGGTCGACTGACTTTTTCATCTCTGGTCAGTTGATTTTGCAGCCGGGCATGCGGTTCATCTTCAACCTCCACCCCCCCTGAGCCGCCAGCCACCATCGGCCAAACAGCAGCCCCCCGCCGCCCCGCCCACCCCGAAAACACTCCCCACCGCTAGTCCGTTGCCGCCCCGGCCATCCCTCTAGGCCCCCCCGTGCGGAGCTTTTTCTCCGGCGATCCCCACGCCACCGCCGGCGACCACCGCCCCCATCCTGAACCCTAAGACCCACCCCACCCCCTGAAAATCGACTGACCCAAAAGTCGATTCAGTCAACTAAAGTGTAGCTAAATCGGAGCAGCATCGCAAGCAAGAGCAAGAGCAACAGCAGCAGCGCGAGCAATAACAATAGTAAGAGCAGACCAGACAGGGGACCGAGAGCAAGAGCACAGCAGCAGCGCGAGCGAGCGCTAAAGCAGCAGCAGCTCCTACTGATGTGGACGTCGCCGCCGAGGGAGCGACGCCGTGGAGGAAGTGGCCGGTGACGCCGCCGTGGATGGAGTCGTGCCGTCTCGGCTCGGGACCGAGCGCCGGCAGCACCGTGAGATCGAATCAAGAAGAAAATGCGACGATTAGTGTACAACCACTTTGGTGGCGCCGATTAGGCCGCAGCTTCATCCGAGGAAATGGTGATGATGATGCTCTTCAAGTGGTGCAGGTGAAGACGGTGGTGCGGGAATGGAGGTGGCGCAAAACACGAGGGGAACGTCAGGGCGGGGTGGCTGAACCGGCGGGACGATGAGATCGACGACGGATCCTCTTCCGGTATGGTGGATGAGGGACGTCGAGGTGTTGCTGTGGACGACGTCGTCGGGGAAGAGGCTCTGGCTGGGTGGCGGACGGAGTAGGGTGTGGGGTTTCGTCGCGGGTTTTTGCGGCCTCAGTGTACGAATGGGTGGGCGGATGGGATGGCAGTGGGGAACCATGGCTTAGAGACGCGCTTGTCCGAAATGTGGGGTAAGTTACGAAAGTACCCCCACCGATTGGAGGCGGTTCTTTCAGTTCAGGGGTACCACGGGCATTTCGCGTGTCGGGATTTCACAGGAGGTGGGAGTTTTCGCGTGCGTTGTAATTTTGGAATAGCAAGGCGCGGGTTGAGATGGAGGGAGTTGTCGGAGCACAACGAGACAAAGATATATCTTAAATATTTCGGGCTAACAAGGCGCGGGTTGAAGAGTTGGGAGTTTCGCAGCACGATAGACAGACACCCTAGCTTGAATTTTCGGCATAACAAGGTGCGGCTTGAAATTTCGGAAGAACAAGCTTAACGTGTACCAAAAAAAGACAATTTGCACCTCAACACGCACAACACACACACAAACACCATTAAGACTAGAGTAAGGTACATGTGCATTGCACGCATGAGATTTGGCAACCAAATTATGAATAAATACCACATTATGGCATGCAAGCTTTGAGTCATATATGCATGATGTAGATGTTCGTTTAATTCTTATAGTTCATTTCATTCAAAATCATCTAGTTTTTATAAGAAAGCTAATCTATTTTAAGATTCATGGAATTGTGCGTCGTAAGACATAAAGTAAAAACAAATAATGGCAAATCATGTAGAAAAACATTTGGGTAATTCTGATACGGAAGATTCTAGAAAAAATAAGAAGTGCTTGTGTTTTGATGTTTGTGCATTATGCTTAAGTTCAACCATGGAGTCTTCTAGATTATACATGTGGCAAAATCTGGTGCAATCTAGATGATATCCAACGGCCAGTAGTGCTCAAATTTGTCATCTTTGGCCCATCGGATTCGCCTCATCCAACGACCATCTTTCAAAGTTAAAGTTACCGGCACACGATATAAAAAAATATAATATATAATATATATAGGGGTATAGAAATAGATATGTGATGCAAAAGCCGCCCATCATCTCCAATTAGAATAGTGTGTCCATGCACAGATAAGACGTGGCCAAATGATGTCTGCCATCGGTATCTCAAATTCAAATCAGTCTGACCTTGTTCAATGTGTATACATTACAACAAGCTCGTTTCCAAACCACACCGCGCAGATTTCCGTTATATTCATCCATGCATGGGTTTCAAACATCAGGATCTCTTATTCAAATATTTGAATTCAACTTTACATTGATTATGACCTCACCTATTCTTTTACACCCACACAGTAGTCTTCTCTTTATAATTGTACCACTAACTTTCTCTCGTGCATGCATGCACACACACTACTAGTCGGCATTATCCATCGCACGCATGCAATCTTTTTCTTCAGGTCGGTCTCCCATGAAGGCACACACCCACACACATCCCCCTCTCCATCATATCGGGCATTTTTTATCTCTCATGCATGCATGTGCAACGATCGATGTTCCTCTATGTATGTCTGTATATAGCTAGGTCTTTCATAGTTTTCCACACAAACAGATCAATCGATATATCCAGTGAGGTCTCACCCTCTTTCCCACGTCCACATCGATCAATCTATACCTATCTATATAGGATTAACATATATAGCTAATACACCCACATTAATTATATATCCAACATCCCCCTCTCATCATCCATGCCTTCCGCTTCATCTCTCAGACGCGTGCACAATGGCGAAGACAGGGGCAGTAAGAGCCCTGCCCCCCTCCCCCGTAACATCACGATATATCGAGGCTAATATGAATGTGATCATTAGAAAATTGCTGCTAAAAATGGTTTAAGTTCATGAATTGACCCTCCTCGTAAAGGATTAGCAATACTTGGCCCCATAGCTCATTTATTTTTCATGGCTCTGCCACTGCGTGCAACAACGCACATGTTTGCCCCCTCTCTCTAAATATCGATCTCGCACTTGTGCATTCCTTCGTAGTCTCCCTCCACTCGGCCCCTCGCACCATATTCTAGCCCCCCATCGGATTTTGCCACATGTACAATCTAGCAGACGCCATGGTTGAACTTAAGCATAATGCACAAACCTCAAAACAATAGTAGTTCTCTTTTGTTCTAGAATCTTCCATATCATAACTACCCAAACTTTTTTTCTAGTTGAATTGCCATTATTTGTTTTTACTTTATGCTTTACAACGCACAATTCCATGAATCATAAAATAGATTAAGGGCTTCTTCGATTCAAAGGATTCTCAAAGGAATTTTGGAGGATTCTAATCATTAGGAATTTTTCCTATCTTGGTTGTTTGATTCGTAGGATTGTAAACCATAGGAATTTTTCCATATGATTCATTTGCACTAGATTTCATAGGAAACATCCCATCCACTCAAACCTCTTTGAAAGAATTCTGCGTTTTTTCTATGCACAATCAAACACTCGTACAATCCTGTAGGATTCAAGATGACATTCCACTATAATCACATGTTTTTCCTATTCCCGCGTTCTTAGCTTTTTTATAAAAACTAATTGATTTTGAATGAGAGGAACTATAAGAATTAAACGAAGGGCTACATCAGGCATATATGACTCAGAGCTTACAAGCTATAGTGTGGTATTTATTCATAATTTGGTTGCAAAATCTGATGCGTGCAATGCACGTGTACCTTACTAGTACTTCGAGTATGTGCAAAACATGTAAATTAGAATACCAATGGCACGCTACACGATGTCTCTCTTACAGTTCATGAAGCCACGTGGAACATGTGGAGGCGTTGTCGCGACCTCCTTGCGTGGATTGATCACAGTAACGTGCTGCTGGTTCCAGAAGAATGAACTCGTCCTCCCTGAGCCATACTGGCGGTACATGCACGAAGCAAAGATGTGCACGCGCGCCACGCACGCACTCATTCCCTCGCATGCACACGCGGGTACACGGGCGGATGCAATTTTGTACCAAGATCGACCCCATGTGATAATTTGATGCGTGTAAAGTCGTTCACTTCATTGATGGTCAATTAATACAGCGCATGCAAATTGAGTGGACATGAGGGCGGAAGAAAGACATTATTACTCCACTACGCGCATGCGAGTAGTTAAATCGTGGGTTGCTAGTAGTACTTCCATTGGTCTCCTTCGTATTTTGTGCCAATTTTTGACCGTAACATAATATTTATGCATTTGAGCAGTGTAGTCCTTGAAATTTATGTTCCGCTAAACTCATCGGGAGCCGTTTCGGGCCTCGAAACCAAAACCATCAATTAATCTTTACCTTGTTCCCATCACATTCGAAAGCCTGCTCACACCTACTAGTACATACCAAACCTGGACGTGTTCCCACTATGCAGGTATTAGTACTAGTGCTAGTACTTAAGTTATAAAAAGGGGAACTACCTAACCGAAAATTACTCTACCTTTCCTCCTCATAAGTGCTTCTTCTTCGTCCGTCGTTGCCATGGCCGGTGAGCAGAGCTCTAGGTCGAGAACTACTCATAACAAGGGAGAGGCAACCAAGGCTGTGGAAAAAAAGAGAGGTCTCGCCGCCATGCAGAGACCTCGAAAGATCTCTCACGGGCAAGCGATGGCTCCCAGGAGCGCCCTAGCCGCGAAGGCGAACATGCCGAGTCGGCGGAGCTGGAGTCGTTAACCCTCGATGGCATGCCCGATCATCTCAATAAGCACCTCAATAAGCAGAAGGAGTTCATCCAAGGCTTGATGGAGTTGCTGAAGGAGAGCCTCGATGACATGCCCGCTGAGCTCAATCAGCAGGGGGAGTTGACCGCCGGCTTGGTGATGCTGTTGAAGAAGAGGATTGCCTCGGAGAAGAAGGAGACCGACGAAATCCTATGACTTCAGGAGGACAAGGGGAAGCTCTGCCATGAGATCGACCTGTTGAAGGAGAATAATGTTGGCTGGAAGAAGCTTCATGAGAATAGTAGTTCCTCGGTGAAGATGCTGCAGGCCCCCGTCTTGGAACAGAAGGAGGAGTTGGCGAAGCTCCGCATCGAGCACCCGGCTGCTGTCAAGGTATGTAATGCGGCCGTGGAACAGATGATGAAGGCTCGCGTCGAGAAATCCCGCGTCATGGACAGAATGAAGAAGATGGCGGAGGAGATGCGCAAGGAGATGGAGGTCATGGAGGCGATGAAGAAGTAGTTACGACTCCGCGGCGAATTAGATCATTTGGGGTGATAATCTTCCTTCTTCTTTTGCTCCTGTGTTTCATCTTTTTCTTCGGGTGTTTCGCCGCACGTGTCACGTTCTCTGCGAGGCATGAATAGAACAATGGTTTTTTTAGGGAATGAATAGAACAATGCTAACAATGAGATGACTAGCAAATTAGATCATTTTTATCGCCATATGGCACTGGGCTGCCGTGTTTCATGCTCCTCCGTCGCAGTACTACTCTAAGGGAAAATTTCAGTATACCGCACGGTTCTTTGCTCCTCCTCGATCATGTCGTCGGCGCATTTATACGAGCAGTCAAATCAGAAGGCCCCTCCTTCCAGCAGTAATGAGCCGTCAAATCACAAAGGCCCTCGCCTCTCGTGAAACCGACCAAGCTAGACTGCCCCGCCCTCTAGCCTTTTAAAAAATGTATACTTTTGTACAGCATAGTATCGATGGATTGCGCCATGGAGCAAAACTTGAAATTAAAAAAAAGTGGTACATATTGAGAGCGCTCGTCGCCAAATTATGCATATAGTACTATTAAAAAGGCAAGTCACAATAATGACTAAAAGTAGTGGGACTAAAACATGCTAGCCTCACCCATGCTTGGATCCAAATACTAAAAAGGCTAAAATCAAGTTAATGAGCATTTATTATCCTCTAAACCCTCCAATCCAGAACTCGCCTGTGTTAAAGGAGAGGAGTTAAATGAGTAGAGAGAGGACTAATCCACATTTTAGTAGGGGTACCACATTTTAGTCAAGGGTTCTTGGAACTTTAGCCTCTTAAAGAGACTATTTTTAGTCACACTAAAATAAGTCCCTTGGATCCAAGCACCCTCTAAGCATCCTGGAATTCTTTGACAAAACTAAGCACCCTGAAATTCTTTGACAACTAAACTACTGGCTATATGATGTTGTCCATATATATTGTATGTATATAATGTGAAGAAACGAGTGGTAGTACTATACCAACATAGTATGTACGTACTGAAGAGTTAAAGTAACGAGAAGAAACATTACATAGTTCTGCTGGGGGCTCAGCACAACACACCCCTCAAATTAAATTAAGCACACCTGAAATTAAACTTTGCAACTATTCCGGTAGACACTGCATTAGAACCACCATGAGCAACGACACTGCCACCTTACTCGGAGTCCTCGTCCATGTCCTCGACTTCGTCTTTATCCCTCTTCCTCTTGGCCGATACTTCTTTGCTTGAACCGCACACTTGGCTGTTGCTCTTCATCCAACCCTTGTAGATATTGAAGCAAAGGTAGCCATCCATTGCAGCATAGTGGATGTGGTCTATATCTAGTACATTCCTCTACCATGCATGACGATGAAACGTGTATGGAGGTTTCTCCAGTTTACCGTACGAAGGATGAACCATGGCTCCTACCAGGGTCATCATTGAAGGCTGACGAGAGGACACCAGCCGATTCTTCTGGAGGTCGAAGGGGTTGCCTACAACGAGACTTATCTGACGCAGGACATCCCTGTCGTTCTTAAAATCTATAGTAACGAATTTCACTGTTTTGTCCTCGAGGAAGTTCTTAAAATCCTGGCACTCAACGTCGGCATGGCATATGTGGTAGACCAAGAAAATGTTATGTACGCAAACCTGGATCACGGCAGGCTTCTTCCTCTCTTCTTCCTTTAGATCCTTCTCTGGTCCCAGGACTCTGGTGTACTCAACATCTAGCCCAGCGACCCACTCATCATCTGAGTTTTCGAACATGCGTGTGAAGCGAGAAAGGCATCCTTTCACCGGCTCGGAAGAACGAGTGTAGATGACGTCGGACTCATCGCCGGTGATGGTTCTAACCTTGTACTTACCACCGATCGTGGAGATTTGGGATGCCATGGATTTGGGAGGAGGGTTAGGATTAGTTGAACTACTGAGGGAGTCCTGGATTAGGGGGTATCTGGACGGCCAGACTATATCCTTTGGTCGGACTGTGGGACTATGCAGATACAAGATCGAAGACTTCGTCCCGTGTCCGGATGGGACTCTCCTTGGCGTGGAAGGCAAGCTTGGCAATTCGGATATGTAGATCTCCTTCCTTGTAACCGACTCTGTGTAACCCTAGCCCCCTCCGGTGTCTATATAAACCGGAGGGTTTAGTTCGTAGAGAGGACACACAATCATACCATAGGCTAGCTTCTAGGGTTTTGCCTCTTCGATCTCATGGTAGATCAACTCTTGTACTACTCATATTATCAAGAACAATCAAGCAGGACGTAGGGTATTACCTCCATCAAGAGGGCCCGAACCTGGGAAACATCGTGTCCCCCGCCTCCTGTTACCATCCTCCTAGACGCACAGTTCGGGACCCCCTACCCGAGATCCACCAGTTTTAACACCGACATTGGTGCTTTCATTGAGAGTTCCATTGTGCCGTCACCGTAAGGAAGGATGCCTCGTCTCATTGTTAAAAACAACATTACCGCCGGGGGAGCCCTGGCTGTCGGCCAAACTCTCCGGCTAGGCAGTTTCATCATGACCGCCTGTTCTGCTGCTGCACCGACGATGACTTCTCGGGTCATCGAAAACAGCCTCCACGTCGGCTCGGAATTTTCCGAGCAGATGGATCCAATGGAGCTCTCATACCTAAATGAGCTCTTGGATCGCATCGCCGCCTTGGGAGTCGCTACGGACTATGATCGCATTGGGCTTAAACCCGATCAAAGGGAGATTAACTCTCCACCGGTCACCCATCATATTGTGGTGGTGGAGGAACAATGCGTCTATTCTTACTCTATCTTGAGGACTAACTATGTCCGGATTCCTCAGCTCTCTGAGCCGGATACCCGTTCACGGGAGGACATCACCCAAGCCCTGAACCTAGAGTCAGGCGGCGGTCCAGACTTATCGGGCAATATCCCGGAACCCGAACTTCCAAGATTGGAAACTCCTCGGCCCCTGGGTCTCTGATCGGGTAAGGGTTCGGACTCAAATCCACCCACCCACCCAAACATAAACGATCTTTCCCACATCAGGCAAGCGCCCCAGGAAACAGTACATCATTATTGGGCCAGATTCCTCCTTGTGATGAACAAGGTTAAGGACAGTCGCGAGGAAGACGCAGTCTCATTTTTCCGCAATAATTGCACGGACAAGGGAATCCTTAACGCCATAAGTCGCCGTGACATATCACGCTTCGCTGACTTGGCGTCCATAGTACGAAAGTACTGTGCGATGGAAAGCACCTGGAAAACCGAAACAAAATTTTGGGATAATCCGGCTCCAAATATACACCCAGTCCGAAGTAAAAGGGTGCAATATCATAAGACACCCGAGTTAATTACAAAGAAGCAAAAACCCTCTACAGGGCATGGAACCGTATTGGAGGGATGGCTCAATGGACCCTGCAAAATTCATAGTACAACGGATACCATACCAACACACAGCCTTAGAGCATGTTGGGTACTCCGGCAGGTGGCCAAAAGTGGTGAGGATTGTTGACGCTCAAAAGTGGCACGATCATAAAGCAGCATGCCGGGGCGAAAACCTTGCCGGGGTAAAATCTTGCCGGTGTGAAAGCTTGCCGGTGTGAAGGCTTGCCGGCGTGGAAAGCTTGCCGGCACAGAAAGATCGCCGGTGTGGAAGCTTGCCGGTGTGAAATCTTGCCGGGGGAGAAACCTTGTCAGGGAGGAACCCTTGCCGGAGTACAAACCTTGCCGGAGTGAAACCTTGCCGGTGTGAAAGCTTGCCGGGTAGAAACATTGCCAGTGTGGAAAGCTTACTCAGATGGAAAACTTGTCGGGTTGGAGGCTCGAACGAGAAGTTGAAGATGTGCTCAAAAGGTTATTCAGATGATCTCGGATGGAAAAATGATCTACACGGGTTGTCTTCGTCTCGTCGAAATGATCGATTTTGATATAAAAATCGTTCAAATCCGAGTTCGTATGCAAAAGTTAGAGCAATCGGAGTGCAGCCCTGTCACGAGGCGAGATGTGGCGCGCCCCACCAGACACATGTCTAATGGGTAGCACGAGGAAATAGCCTGTGTTGCGAGACCAATCTGACCCTCAAGATGATCTCTGATCAAAAAACCTTCAACATGAAAGTTGTTCATCTCGTCGAAACTGTCAAGATTGCTTTTGGGCTTGTTTTCATCCGAGATTGTTTACAACCGCAAAAAGGACCCGCAAGGTGCAGCCAGTTTAAACCGAACAGTTTTGGAAAGTTCGGATAAAACCAGTCCGAATTTGACTAGGGTTTTGGACGTGAATTGATGTAATTTTCTTGTAAGGAAAGCCTAGATAAATCCTTTGCTTGTACGGGAAGTCCAGCCGCCTCTTATATATGTTGGGGGTGACGGCTAATTGAAACAACACACAATCGAACAAACACATCTACTACTTTTTCGTGTTCATCTACTTTTTATCTCTCCTTTGTATCTTTCTTCTCGTTCTTCGCTAGTTCTTCATGCTGGAGGGATGTGGATCTACGAGGCTCTAGGGGCAAGCGAATCGACCTGGAGCAGCCCATAGCCGCCGCGAGCCCTGACGGGGTCCCTCCCGGGCAAACGGGGCTTCGGGTCTACAAAAGCATCTGCCGGTTGTCCTGCGTATCGCGCTGCCGGTCAGATCTCCTTTGACGCGAGCTGCGGTGCATCACCCCCGGCGTCGAGGGTACACAGTGACGTGTTCGTGTGCGAACACACTTTTTGGCGACTCCACTGGGGAACGAAGCTTTGAACAGTCTCCAGCTTGTTCTTGCTACGAGGAGAGCGTCATCAAGCGGCTGCAATCTACAACGGTAACATATATCATCAATCTCCTTGCGTAGATGCAAATAGCCATTATGTTGATGTTGCTAGATCTTTCAACAGACATGTGATGTCGGCCAGCCCTAATGAGCAAAGGCCGACTAGTTATTCCGTTGGAGAAACTTTCGTGCATCGCCAAAACCTTTCAATATGCTGGTGAACAACACGATTTGTTCGAATGATCAATATATCACACCTCATGTGCAGGAGGGCATCTCACAGTTTTGTCCATCGGCAGCCGACTCGCAATATGCGGGTTCATCCCCAAACATGCCGATGGATGGGGGAATCGGCCATGCTTCCATTAGCTATTTGGCCGGTTATCCTCGAACATCATATACTACACCTCGTGATATTAATTGTTCAGTGGCATATGAAACTAAAAATATTCATGACTCGGATCACCTTGGCCGAGTGAATGGAGATTCTGCAGGAGCATATGTGCCTAATATTGTAGGAGATGAGATGGCTCTGGCTGCATTAAAAAGTTTAGCCCAAAATAAGAAGATTAGTGCTATTTGCCTTGAGCAGCACGAAAAGGGATTGGTTCTTGATTATGAGGCAATAAGAGCTAGGGTTTTGAAAGAAGACAAAGTGTTGCCGATTGATCAAATTGGCGTGAGAAAATATTCAACAACAGTGCACATGTCTTCACCTATCATTGCAGCATGTTATACACCCCCTATACAATCGCAAAATTTCAGCAACATCAATTCACTGCCGAAAGATCGTAAAAGTATTGGGGGCCAAGCGAATCCAAGTAGGGATGAGTCTAAAGAAAAATATCTGGCCCAAGTGGACAAGATCAAGCCAAAGCTCACAGGGAAGAGAGTCAACGAATTTACTACACCTACCCTTGAGGAATTACCAGCAGCATATCGACAGGCCTACGAAGTACTCAAGAAGAAGCATGGAGATGGATATTTGCAAGAATACGTCAAGTGCCTTCCTCCATGTAGCAACCATTTTGGACCTTGTACACTTTTGAGGCAAGATAAAAAAGAAGCTTTGCAAGCAAACCAGCAAAAAGGGATTCACTCAGCTAATACGGTGGATTCGGTTGAAACCAGATTGAGCACCGGGATGTTTAAAGCCCAGTGCGTTGCATCATGCCAGCCGAGTGCATCGTTCCAGACGAGTGCATCACTGGCTAAAGCCGAGTGCATCAAGCCAACTATTGCCGCGTGTACCAAAATAGAAGATGCAAGCTTGGCTGAGCAAAGGAACGACAAACGCAACAAATTGGCTGTGCTCGATTTTTCTGGATGTAAGGAAGCTTACATGCTACCCTATGAGTTTCGTGCTAAAGATATTAATGAGCATCAAGAACACAGTAATATGGCTGAACACAGTTCAGTTAATGATGAACATCAAGACCAAGAAAATGCGGTTGAGCAAAGTTCAACTGACAAAGAGCGTCCAAGTGAAATCCACTTGGGCAATCCGACTGAAATATACTCGGTCAATCCGAGTGATGAGGCACCAGATCCAGAAAAAGAGGAAGAGGCGTTGGAGAATTATTCAGAAGTGGAGCAATGTATTGTTCCAGTGGTGCAACCATCTTATCCTTCCAACGTCTTCACAAAGGTACACCTAGCAGATAGTTTACTCAATTTTTGATTCGGTCAAAATCATATTGTTGATGCACCCGTTAGTAAGATTCTAATTAATTTTGAAAGACCAATTGAAATGAGTAATCTATTTGTTAGGAATGAACTTGTCACTAATCATGATAGTCGCCACATGGTATCATTCATAGAGGCTAATAGTGACAACTTATCAAAACCAAAGTTGTTCTTGTCATGCCAACTGAACTTTGTATTCATATGGACAACTTTGTTTGTTTCATGCTTGGCTAACATTTGGTCTCGGACGAGACGTATATTCTGTAATTATTTTGGTTGCAGAAACGTAAAGCCAGGTCCAAAGTCCTTCGAAGCCGATTCAAAAGCATTAGGAAAAGAGGATGAAAATCAATGCATAGCCGAGTCGGATGACGCTAAGCCAGCATTGCTCGGTTGTTTTGTTTCAGAGCTAGTATCACAATATCAGTTAATGGATGAGCAGTGTACCTTCAGTCCGGGCATAGTTGATCACATCGTTGGTGCATCATTGACTAATCCTATTATAATTGATCATGATGTTGAGCCATCAGGACAAGAACAAATTAAATGCTTGTTTGAAGAGAATATCGAAGACATCAACATGATTCATCAAGCCGCACAATCGAGACAATTGAAGTTTGTTAAGGCATGATCATATAAACAATCGGATCAGATTGGTTTTGATGGCGATCAAATGTTGACTTGGCTATCTCAAGCCGATTCACCTAAAGGTCAACAGGTGCACACCAATGATGATGGGGTCAAGACTTCGAGCAAGGATATGGTTAAAAAGTGCATCAACAGAAATCTTGAAGATGGGAATTCCATCAGAGCTACAATGGTGACATCTAGCACTAGGGGGCAACAAGAAAATTCAAAGACCGATGCACGCACAGTTAAAGAAAGCAAAGGCAATGGTAAGCACAAAGGTAAAAGGCCGAAAGTCACTTTCGCGCAGTTATTAGAAAAATATCAAAAGATAAGTGAGGCAAAGAGTGCTTATCAGCCGAGTGAAGCAAAAGCATCGAAGTCACCCCCGAGGCATAAATCTGAAGACTTGGATTGGCAAAGGAAGATGTTGAGCAAGCAGACTTCATATCCTGCTTTTGGGCCGCCAATGCCAATGTCATGGATGCCTCCCTGCGCTCATGTAAATGCATATCCATCATGGGACACGTATGATACAAGGGCAAATTATCCATCTTATTTTAGACCATCTCACCAATATTATGCAGCTCCGAGAAGATCAATATCTGAACAATCACATGTTAAAGACCGTTTCAATCATAAGGAATCGGTCCAGAGCTCAAGGATGAAGAAAGAGGTGGTCAAGCAAGTTTACCGTGTTAAAAGAGATGGTCGTAAGAGTGCAACTTCAGATTTGATCTCAAATAAAAAAGAGTCAATTAAAGTGTTAACATTGGCTACTAAAGGCAATGAGACAAAGCAACCAATTATTGAGAGTCAAAGTGCCAAATCTGTAGAAAGGAGGTTGAGAGTGCATAAGGCCAAAAAGGAACTGCCATTGGTCAAAACAGAATTACAGCCGAGATGCCCACTCGGCTTAACGTCTTGGAAAAAGAAGGAATTACAAAATCTTAGTGCACAAGAGCTGAGATAGAAGAACATGGCATGGGTTCCCAAGAGGATCATTCATAACAAAAATGATGTGCATGCTTCTATTGCAACAAGTACAATAAAAGTGAAGAAAGAGAAGAATGGAAGCAACAAACAATTAAGCCGAAGAGGTGGATCACAACATCAAAATCTTCGGTTAGCACATCATTCATTTTCTTCAACAATGCCATTGATGCCTTTGCCATGGAATTCATCCACAGGAATGATCAGTTACCCTCCATGGACTTATTTTGATCCATGGACGTAACATAATTTTCTATATCATGACAGAGTATTACCAAATCACTATACATTTGGTTAGTTACATTTTTGTTGCTAATACAAAGGGGCCGAAATATCTTATTGCTATTTCATTTGTTTATTTCAGCTATACATACCTTGGTGGGTAAATACTACATGGACCTCATTGTAATGGCCGATATTTATCTATCGCCCTAAGAATATATTTAAGAATGGCCGGTGTGGTATTCTAACATCGTACTTAGTTTGAGATAAGTGCTTGCAAATGAATTTGTCAAATTGATGCCATTGAAGATATTATGCATAGACCAATTCACCAAAATTGCAAAGTGAACTTATGTTTTGATTGGGTGTGCTTTGGCTTATTAGTATTCAGAATTTATGTAAGGCCAAATCATGGTTGATTTTATTATTGAGCATCATATTGACATCATGCATAATATTGATTTCAGCTTGATCTCTCTAGAACCATGGAGATTATATATTGATGGTTAAATTTGTAGCAATGGCCAAGGTGTTGGTGTTGTTTATATATATCCTTATGGTGCTATTTTGTGAAGCCTCATGCCGCTTAAAATATTTTTGCACAATGATCAAAACCGAATATGCATTGTCATTCGGATTGGAGCTTTGCCTTGCTATAGGTGCTATACATATTGAGGCTTCCGGTGATTTGTTACTAGTAGTGCAACAAATATCCAATGGTTATCAATGTTTTGACGAATCATTTTAAGTTTATCTTGAGGTATGTCTAGATGTAAAATTTACCATGGGTTGTTTTAAGATTCTTCATATATCTAGACATGACAATTGGAGAGAGTTGGCATAGCAAGCATCCAGCTACCATGTCCATCATGTTGTATTGCAATTCTCTCAATAGCCGATGCTTAGTCTCGTCAACATAGGTAAGGCCGAACCGAAGTCCACAACTTCGGCCACTAATGAAATTTTTATGCAGGCGAAAGTAAGGATTGGAGAAAGTTTATTGTTGATTGTCTACAAAATTCTAGCAAAAGGGTGAACAATATGGTTCGAAGGATGACATTAAGATACATATCTATGGAACTTTATCACCGGATTGTTAATGAAGCTGAGAAGGTTTCACCCAAGTTTGCATCAGAAAGTTCACACAAGACATGGCCGATATATACTTATCGTCCTAAGAACATATAAATGGCCGATGGAGTGTTGACATCGTCCTTAGAACAAACTTGGTACAAGTATTTTTCGGCACGCTAGCTTTACCGAAAAACAGGGGGGCATGTGTTGACGCTCAAAAGTGGCACGATCATAAAGCAGCATGCGAGGGCGAAAACCTTGCCGGGGTAAAATCTTGCCGGTGTGAAGGCTTGCCGGCATGGAAAGCTTGCCGGCACAGAAAGATCGCCGGTGTGGAAGCTTCCCGGTGTGAAATCTTGCCGGGGGAGAAACCTTGTCAGGGAGGAACCCTTGCCGGAGTACAAACCTTGCCAGAGTGAAACCTTGCCGGTGTGAAAGCTTGCCGGGTAGAAACATTGCCGGTGTGGAAAGCTTACTCGGATGGAAAACTTGCCGGGTTGGAGGTTGTGATAGTCAATCGAACGAGAAGTTGAAGATGGGATCCAATGGTTATTCAGATGATCTCGTATGGAAAAATGATCTGCACGGGTTGTCTTCGTCTCGTCGAAACGATCGATTTTGGTATAAAAATCGTTCAAATCCGAGTTCGTATGCAAAAGTTAGAGCAATCGGAGCGCAGCCCTGTCACGAGGCGAGATGTGGCGCGCCCCACCACACACATGTCTGACGGGTAGCGCAAGGAAATAGCCTGTGTTGCGAGACCGATCTGACCCTCAAGATGATCTTTGATCAAACAACCTTCAACATGAAAGTTGTTCGTCTCGTCGAAACAGTCAAGATTGCTATTGGGCTTGTTTTCATCCGAGATCGTTTACCACCGTAAAAAGGACCCGCAAGGTGCAGCCAGTTTAAACCGAACAGTTTTGAAAAGTTCAGATAAAACCAGTCCAAATTTGACTAGGGTTTTGGACGTGAATTGATGTAATTTTCTTGTAAGGAAAGCCTAGATAAATCCTTTGCTTGTACGGGAAGTCCAGCCGCCTCTTATATATGTTGGGGGTGACGGCCGATTGAAACAACACACAATCGAACAAACACATCTACTACTTTTTCGTGTTCATCTACTTTTAATCTCTCCTTTGTATCTTTCTTCTCATTCTTCGCTAGTTCTTCATGCTGGAGGGCTGCGGATCCACGAGGCTCTAGGGGCGAGCGAATCGACCTGGAGCAGCCCATAGGAACCGCGAGCCCTGACGGGGTCCCTCCCGGGCAAACGGGGCTGCGGGTCTACAAAAGCATCTGCCGGCTGTCCTGCGTATCGCGTTGCCGGTCAGATCTCCTTCGACGCGAGCTGCGGTGCATCACCCCCGGCGTCGAGGGTACACGGTGATGTGTTCGTGTGCGAACAAGGATCTTCTCATCCCAGATGCCACAGAGCACCATCCCGGGGATAACAATACAGTATTAACAGTCTTTAAAACCTTCGCATCAAATAATAGGCGCAAGCGAACACTCCGTAGCCTTGCCGAAATCTGCCACGTGGTAGTAATAAATTCATGGAGTGACACGGCTATTACCTTCAATGCCAATGACGAACCTAAATTCCGAACAGCCCAAGCACCAGCTGCACTGCTCCTCAGTCCAATTGTGGACAGCTTTCGACTCACCAAAGTACTCATGGACCGCGGTAGTGGATTAAACCTCATCTATGAGGAAACTCTTCAAAAAATGGAAATAGACTGGAACCGTATTGAGCAAAGCAGCACAACTGAGGGAGTCCTGGATTAGGGGGTGTCCGGATGGCCGGACTATACCTTCAGCCGGACTCCTGGACTATGAAGATACAAGATTGAAGACTTCGTCCCATGTCCGGAAGGGACTTTCCTTGGCGTGGAAGGCAAGCTTGGCAATACGGATCTGTAGATCTCCTACCATTGTAACCGACTTTGTGTAACCCTAACCCTCTCCGGTGTCTATATAAACCGGTGGGCTTTAGTCCGTAGGACAACATACAGAACAACAATCATACCATAGGATAGCTTCTAGGGTTTAGCCTCTCCGATCTCGTGGTAGATCTACTCTTGTACTACCCATATCATCAATATTAATCAAGCAAGACATAGGGTTTTGCCTCCATCAAGAGGGCCCGAACCTGGGTAAAACTTCGTGTCTCTTGCCTCCTGTTACCATCCGGCCTAGACGCACAGTTCGGGATCCCCTACCCGAGATCCGCCGGTTTTGACACCGACATTGGTGCTTTCATTGAGAGTTCCTCTGTGTCGTCTCCGTTAGGCTTGATGGCTCCTACGATCATCAATAGCGATGCAGTCCAGGGTGACACCTCCCTCCCTAGACAGATCTTCGTCTTTGGCAGCTTCGCACTGCGGGCCAATTCACTTGGCCATCTGGAGCAGATCGAAATCTATGCCCCTGGCCGTCAGGTCAGATTTGGAAGTTTAAACTACACGGCTGACATCGCGGGGACTTGATCTTCGACGGATTCGAGCCACTACCGAGCGCGCCGCACTGTCATGACGAGCATGATCTAGCTCTGCCGCCGAACAGTGCCCTGGAGGCCACACCCGCATCGGCTTCGACCCTTAATTCGGAGCCAACCGCGCCGATCGAGGATGGGTGGTTGGACTCGGGGGCTGCGATCCCAACGGCGATCGAGCCGAACACCAGCCCCGCACTCCGCAAGACTCGTGACTCCAAGGAGCCGGACACCGAACCCTCCGCGCCCCTGCCGATCGAATCCGATTGGGCGCTGATCATGGAGTTTACTGCCGTGGACATCTTTTAGCACTCGCCTTTCTGCGATATTCTGAAGACACTAAAGTCTCTCTCTTTATCAGGAGAGCCCTGGCCGGACTACGGTCAGCAAGGTTGGGATACGGACGATGAGGAAATTCAAAGCCCACCCACCACCCACTTTGTAGCCACTGTCGACGATTTAACCGACATGCTCGACTTCGACTCCGAAGACATCGATGGTATGGACGCCGATGAAGGAGATGATGAAGAACCAGCGCCTATTGGGCCCTGGAAAGCCACCTCGTCATATGACATATACATGGTGGACGCACCAAAAGATGACGACGAGGAGCGGAAGGACGCACCAAAGGCTTATTCCCTCAAGAAGCAGTCAAAGCGGCGACGCAAGCGCCGCCCCAAATCCCGCCTCGACAGAAATAATAATCACACAGACCCAGCGCTGGAGCAGGGTGAACCGCTGCCGAACAACGGCAATCCGGATAATCAAACCAAACAAACAAATTCTATCAAGGATAATGGTCTGGACGACATAACGCCGGACAGGCACCCGGAGCAGCAGAATGCCCGTAAAAGGCTTGTTGCCACCGCGAGGAGTCTTAAAAAGCAGAAGCAAAGGCTCAAGGCTGCGCAAGACACACTCCAAATCATATGGAGTAAAATACTCAACACAGCAGCGAGGTACGGCGACAATCGCCCCTCCAAGAGCTACCCAAAGCGGAAGCTGCTACCTGAATTCGAGGAGGAGGTCTCAGACCCCCCACAACCAAATATCAAAGAAGCCACCTGGCCGGATAGACGACCCCTCTACCAACACAGAGCGACATACAACGCCACTCACAATACAACACGCGACCCATGCGAGGGCTCGGACCCAAAGGACGGAGCAACAAGATCCATCTATGGACCACGCAAGCGCGCCCCAGCATACAATGCAACACAACAAACATCCGAACAACGCGGTACACCCAGCTACAGGGGTGCCGCAAACCCTCTATGTTTCACCGATGAGGTGCTGGACCATGAATTTCAAGAGGGATTCAAACCCGTAAACATAGAGACATACGACGGAACAACAGACCCTGGGGTCTGGATTGAGGACTACATCCTTCATATCCATATGGCTCGAGGAGATGATCTCCACGCCATCAAGCACTTACCCCTCAAGCTCAAAGGGCCAGCTCGTCACTGGCTTAAAGGCCTCCCCGAAAGCTCCATTGGAAGTTGGGAAGAGCTTGAAGACGCCTTTCAGGCAAATTTTCAAGGGACTTATGTCCGACCTCCGGATGCGGACGATTTGAGTCATATAACTCAACAGCCCGGAGAGTCAGCCCGAATGCTTTGGAACAGGTTTCTTACTAAAAAGAACCAGATTGTCGACTGTCCGGATGTCGAAGCCTTGGCAGCTTTTAAGCATAGCGTCCGTGATGAATGGCTCGCCAGACACCTCGGCCAAAACAAGCCGAGAACGATGGCTGCATTAACAAGCCTCATGACCCGCTTTTGCGCGGGTGAGGACAGCTGGCTAGCCAGATGCAGCACCAGCGACCCCAGTACATCTGAAGTTAGAGATGGAAATGGGAAATCACGGCGCAACAGCAATAACAAACGCCGGAATAGAGAAGACAGCACGAAGGGCACGGCAGTAAACGCCAGATTCAAAAGCTCTCGGCCAGGTCAAAAGCTGCCCTCTAAAGGCACCAGGGATGAACTGTCCAGCCTCAACAGAATTCTGGACCAAGTATGTTAGATCCATAGTACCCCTGGTAAACCTGCTAATCATACCCACAGAGAATGTTGGGTCTTCAAGCAGTCCGGCAAGCTCAACGCCGTACACAAGGGGGAGGATACACCAAGTGAAGACGAGGATGAGCCTCCCAAGCAAGACACTAGGGAACAAAAGAAATTTCCACCAGAAGTCAAAATAGTAAACGTGTTACACGTGATCAAGGGAAAAAACAATGCGGCACTCCCAGGAAAATATACCCAAGTGCCTGTCACCGCGAAGTCCTGCCACTGGTCGTCTCAACCGATCACTTTCGACCATCGCGATTACTCAGCAAGTATCCGACGCGCAGGATGGGCTGCCCTGGTATTAGACCCAGTAATTGGCGGATATCACTTCACACGAGTCTTGATGGACGGTGGCAGCAATCTAAACCTAATATATCAGATTACAATCCGCGGGATGGGGTTAGCCCCAACAAAAATTCACCATAGCAATACTACCTTTAAAGGAGTAACGCCAGGCCCAGGGGCTCGTTGTACGGGCTCCCTCCTACTACAAGTTATATTTGGCTCCCCCGATAACTTTCGTCGCGAGCATTTAACCTTCCACATCGCTCTGTTCCAAAGTGGCTATCAAGCACTGCTCGGACGCGAAGCTTTCGCTCGCTTTAATGCAATACCACACTACGCCTCCCTCACACTCAAGATGCCCGGTCCATGTGGCATCATTTCAGTGAACGGAAATATCAAGCGATCTCTACGCGCCGAAGAGAGTGCGGCTGCCTTGGCAGCCGCACACTAAAGGCGCCCGGACCAGTGAAAGCAGCCAATAGGTCTTGAAGACCTCAGACACAACTAATCATGTCTGGCGCCATTATTTATATCAAATAAATGGTCACACCCCTATTTGTCAATACAAGGGGCTCAACGCGCGCAGACAAGTGGCAATTTCTTCTCATCTTGAATTATACATGGTTTCTTTAAAAACTATATTTTTGCACGACAACTTTTTCACCTAAATTCCTCTCTTTTACAGATGATAATCGTGCTACACCCGTCCAGGATATGACACAACGGAGACACAGGCGCAGACGTGCAGCAGGGACCCGCTCCAAGTATTCTTTTTAGATTAAGACCCTGCGTAAACCTTTTTTACTGTCTCTTGTTGATACATATCCACCGTTGAGAAGGATGCTGACATCTTGGCATGTGGCCATGCCAGAACAATGCACGTACCTGGACACAAGGGGCATCTTACAAAGGCCATTATTTAGGCCCGGTTTATACCACAAAGACCGAATACCTTAGGGAGTGTTCGGCGTCGCGAGTTTGTCCCTATATGCATCAGCTCCGAATCATTGTCTTTGGTCAAATGTTGGGTTTGCCCGGCTCCTATGTTTTGGTGCCTTACGTTCCGCTTTACCGGCTAAGGTAGCACCAGGAGAACTACTGCGATTGTGCCCTGGTTCATCCGGACGAGCACCTCAGTAGAGAAAGCCGAAAACTGACTATCATGATATAGCGTGAGACTGGTCAACCACTCGATGACCTGTTGGAATGTTAGAATTCCTCCGCCTTAACGAAGGGCCCTTTTTCGGCCAGGCATGTATGCACCCCGGGATCGGGAGAGTGCGGAGCCACCAGGGGCTATCTAGTAGCCCCACTGTCAAACTCCTATGGCTAAGTGAAAGTGCTAAAGCATTATAGTCCGGTTGCCTCGCTCGCTCCGCTATCACCTCCTTAATAGGACCAAGACGTTGGGTTAAGTGTGAACGCGTGTTTTTTGCGAGCACCTCCGCATTATATGCGTGGGGGTTGAAGCCGACGGCTACAATCTTTCAGGTTATACACATGTATACATAAACGGCCGCCCAGGAGGCATCATATTACTTTCAGTCAAAAGTATAAAAATAGCTTTATAAAAATTTATAAAAGCATTTCGCTTACAATGAGATTACAAATCACTCAAACATAATATTTTTTGAGCACTGGGTCTCTATCAAACGAGCACTCTCAAGAACTTCTTCAAAGTAGTGCTCAGCAGCCATTCGACCTATGGCCGAATCCCGCGCTACAACAGTGGTAGCATCCATCTCCGCCCAGTATGCTTTAACACGGGAAAAGGCCATCCATGAGCCCTCTATGCACACCGACCTCTTCATCGCATTAATGCGTGGCACCACATCAAGGAACTGCTACACGAAGCTGAAATAGCTGTTCGGTTTTGGCCTTTCCGGCCATAGCTGATCCACAACAGACCTCATGGCGAGTCCGGACAACCTATTCAGTTTGGCCCATTCGGCTAATTGTTCAGTCAATGAAAGCGGACGCTCGGGAGAATAGAATTGTGTCCAAAACAGCTGGTCCACTTCACGGTCCGTCTGACCCTGGAAGTACTTGGCCGCATCGGCAGCGCTCGCCGCCAAATCCATATACACATCCTCCGAACTCCACAGTCGATCCAGAGAGGCATACCGTGGATCTCCGAACTTCCTCCGCAACATAAAGGATTTCCCAGCTACAATATCCCCGGCTTCCCGCAGCTCCTCCTTCTTCGCCCTCATAGCAGAGCGGAGGTCTTTTCTCGTTGCAATAGCCTTCTCAAGGTCCGATGCCTTCGCTAGGTTTTCCTTTTCAAGAACCCGGCAATGGTCGGCGTCGGCTTTTAATTCTATGGCCATCTTGGCCATCTTATCTCGGCTCTCGCCATGCGCGGCCTTCTCGGCTTTAAACTCTTTGGCCGCCTTCAAAGCAGCCGCATTACCAAACCTCGCTTGTTCCTTGGCTCGGGCAAGTTCTGCCCGCAAGGCTTCAACAGTGGCAGCTCCATCTGTAGTCACAACATATTAAAGATACTGGCATCATGTTGCTCTTACTATGTGGCGTTTACCAGATAATGACACTTACCCTGTGCCTCGTCAAGCCTTTTGTTAACAAGCTCGATGTCGGCGTCTGCCGCATCCAACAGCCATTTTAAATGGGCAAACTCGCTAGTCCGGCTAGCCACCTGAGCTTCCATCACCTGCACATAGAGGCAGTATGGTTATTACCTGGGAATATGATCCTCTGTTTGTGATCGTTCCCGACGACAACCAGAGTCTCAGGGGCTACTATCTACACAAGGCACACCTAGCATGTGCAGGACTATCATACATTATTTTACGTACCTCAAAGCCTGTCAGTAGACTCATAAAAGCTTCATGCAATCCGCTTTCGGCGGACGAGATTCTCTCCATCACCGTATTCATCAGCACACGGTGTTCATCTGAGATGGCCGCTCGCCCCACGAACTCCCTCAGAACATCCGATCACACACCAGATGGTGCCGGACTCTGTTGTCCGCTCTCTTTGGGAGCCGGACACTGGGAGCTTCGGGGGTCAATGGGATTATCTTCTGGCCTCACCGGACTCGGAGAGGCCCTCCGCGACGAAACTTCGGGGCCGCCCGCTTCCGGAGCGGAGGAGTCCGGAGGAGGCGTTTCTCTCTCCATCATCTCTGGAAGAAGATCCCCCAAAGACGAGCTCATTTGAGAGGGGCTAAGGCCCAAACTGCAAAGATATATGCGGTGGTTATTTTCTCAGAAGAAAAAGATGACATACCTGTACTATTAAAGTATTTCGGGTCACTTACGACTCGCTGGAGAATTGATCCCCCCGCGGACTTTGTGCGGCAAAAGCACCCCCAAGGTAGGACCCTCTGTGGGAGACTTCTTCTCCCGTTTGGAAGCTTCAGCTTCTGAATCCCCGGGCACAGTCCTTTTCCTCCTCCGGTCGTCTTCCTTCATGGAGACGCTCGCTCCCTCGGTTAGAATGGGCAGCAATGGGGGCCCGCGTCCGCCCGTATTATCCTCCCCGGTATCTTCCTTCAAAGGCTCCGGGCAAGGTGCGACCTGGAGCATCTTTTCCAATACCGGATTGTCCAAACCCTCAGGGAGGGGGGCCGATCACCGAATCAACTTCGCCTTTGTTAGCCAGTCCTGGCCAAAAAGCAAACTCTCAGAAATAACTTCGTAACAAATGAGAGATAGTATGTTCGGCCGGAAGATTCCTTACCTGTTCGGCGGCATGGTTATTGCTCAGGCCCACGTCCTCGGTGATTTCTGGACACTCTACCTGAGGTCCGAAGAATGACTTGTACATCTCCTTGTGCGTCAGGCCGAGGAAATTTTGAATGACATGCGGTCCCTTGGGATTGAACTCCCACAAGCGAAGGGCCCGGCGTTTGCAAGGCTGGACTTGACGAACCAGCATAACTTGTATTACCGCAACCAAACTAAAATCTCCATTGAAGAGATCTCGAATGCGGCTTCGCAGTATAGGCGCGTCCTTGCCTGGACCCCAGCTCAGACCTCTGCTGATCCATGACATCAGTTGTGGTGGAGGGCCCGAGCGGAAAACAGGGGCGGCCGCCCACTTGGCCCTTCTAGGAGCCGTGATGTAGAACCACTCCTGTTGCCACAATTCAGACACCTCTGGAATGGAACCTTTGGGCCATGGAGCTCCCGTCATCTTGCATATTGAGGCACCTCCACACGCTGCGTGTTGCCCCTCAATCATCTTCGGCTTTACTTCAAAGGTCTTGAGCCACAGGCCAAAGTGAGGGGTAACCCGGAGGAAGGCCTCACACATGACAATAAATGTCGTGATATGAAGAAAGGAGTCCGGAGCTAGATCATGTAAATCTAGCCCTTAATAAAACATCAAACCCCTGACGAAAGGATCCAGAGCAAGGCCTAGACCTCGGAGGAAGTGGGAGACGAACACGACGTTCTCGTTGGGTTTGGGGGAGGGGACGGCCTGCCCTCGGGCAGGCAGCCGATGCAAAACCTCGGCAGTCAGATATCTGGCCTCCATCAACTTTTTGATGTCTTCTTCCGTGACGGAGGAAGGCACCCATCGGCCTTGAAGGCTAGATCCGGACATGATTGAAGGTTCAGAGCACCTGACCTGAACTTTGGGTGTTTGAGCTTGAGGTGGTGGAAGGATTCGATTGAGCACGGGAGGGAAAGAATAAAAGCCTTGTCCCTTTATAAAGAGGGTGAATATCAAGCGTCCTCTCCGTGGCCATTTGGACTTGCCTATAGTCTAGGAGTCCTAGAAGCGGTTGGGTTACCCACGCCCATATTGATGAGAATCCCAGAATAAGGGGACACGATCTCTGCTTTGACGAGACGTGCCAAGGAAACCGCCTCGCATGACACGCTGAGGTGGGACAATAAAACGATTCGAATAAAGGCTTGGCCGTGGTGCGATGTCACACTACGGAATACGTCAGCAGATTAGATTTGTGTAAATATTATTCTCTCTATGGCAATATGTGGAAACTTATTTTGCAGAGCCAGACACTATCTTTGTGTTCAAAATCTTCTATGAAGTACTTGGAGGAGGAACCCGCCTTGAAATGCCGAAGACAATCTGCGCGCCGGACTCGTCGTCATTGAAGCCTGGTTCAGGGGCTACTGAGGGAGTCCTGGATTAGGGGGTGTCCGGATGGCCGGACTATACCTTCAGCCGGACTCCTGGACTATGAAGATACAAGATTGAAGACTTCGTCCCGTGTCCGGAAGGGACTTCCCTTGGCATGGAAGGCAAGCTTGGCGATACGGATATGTAGATCTCCTACCATTGTAACCGACTTTGTGTAACCCTAACCCTCTCCGGTGTCTATATAAACCGGAGGGCTTTAGTACGTAGGACAACATACAGAATAGCAATCATACCATAGGCTAGCTTCTAGGGTTTAGCCTCTCCAATCTCGTGGTAGATCTACTCTTGTACTACCCATATCATCAATATTAATCAAGCAAGATGTAGGGTTTTACCTCCATCAAGAGGGCCCGAACCTGGGTAAAACTTCGTGCCCCTTGCCTCCTGTTACCATCCGGCCTAGACGCATAGTTCGGGACCCCCTACCCGAGATCTGCCGGTTTCGACACCGACAACAACCTTCAGAGGAATCATCCTCAGTCGGGAAGCACGATGTGCTGGGAAAATCACACTAGATGTGGTATTCGGCACGCCAGAGAACTATAGGTCCAAAGAAATTACATTCCAAGTGGCCCCGTTCAGTAGCAGATACCACGCCCTTTTAGGGCGGGAGGCGTTCACGATCTTCCAAGCCATACCCCATTACGGGTACATGAAGCTCAAAATGCCCGGGCCCAACGGAATCATCACTCTCGCTAGTGATCCGGACACAGCACTCCACGCCGAAAACAAAACAGCCGCATTAGCCCTCAAGGCATTATCTGAAGCCCTTTCGGCCGAAGAATTAACTGCGCTACGCTCCACAGTGGACAGGGACGACGTGATACTAGACAAGAGATCCAAGTCCACCTCTTTTAAACCAGCGGATGAAATAGTCAAATTCCAAGTCCACCCAACGGACCCTACAAAAACAGCCTCCATCGGGGCACAGTTAAACCCCGCCGTGGACGCCGCACTACGAGAGTTCCTGAGGGAGATTTGGGACATATTCACCTGGCACCCCTCAGACATGCCAGGAA